>NC_088869.1:44576155-44849490 GCF_032884065.1 Artemia franciscana
GGTAATCCCTAGGAAATATAGGGTAAAATTGTTGTTTTAGATTTGCCCTGTAGCTACAAGACCAGTTGAGCATTTCTTTTTAAGCAGTGCTTTTAGGTTTTAATGAGATTTTTGATGATCTGATTTTCCTGGGGTTAAAAATGGTAGGATCGAACCCGTGCCCCTCGGACAAAAGATTCCCAAACCAGCGTGCCAACCACTTTGCCAGTCGTTGTGTTTATATTCTTATCAACCAAATTTACAGCAACTTAAAATTAAAGGATTCAAAGAACATTTTATTGTTCAGTTTGAATTAAGATCTCAATCCCTAATCAGAGAATTCTTGCCAAATCTAATTGGTTAATGGTTTTCATTTATTCAGGCTTGGTTTGTTTGATTCAGTCTTTCTTCTGCTCTGTTAAGAGTTATTTCAAAAGGATAGTATTCTTTCCCTTTTTTTAGCACTGAAAACTGCTGGGCAGAAGTCCCTGACGAAATATCTGCTTCTGTCATTTTCGCTTCTTTTCTGTCCACTGGCTGACATTACCCTCGTTTTTCTTGGTTATTTAATTTATTAGTTTTCTTTGTTTGTGATATGACAATCCTGCTTGTAGCCCTATCTGTCTTCAATAGCTCACAGAACTAATATACTTTATTTCAGATAATATTTCACCATTTAAAATTATAATTACTTGTACTATAATACACTTTATCGTTCTAATAACAAGATATTTAATTAGACCTATACAAAAAATTAAATCATATTCAAACTTGTTACTGCCAGCCTCTTTCCACTTTTTTTGTGAAAATTGTAAGCCCTCGTAAAATATGTTAATAAAATATAAAAGATACCGGTAAAATAGTTAAAATACCAATTTTAGGGGGGTCCATAAAATTATGGTAAAACGCGTAAAATACCCAATTTTACTGTGACCAATTTTATAAGTTGTGACACTACTTTACAACCTATTGATACTATGTTCTAACGGAAATGTTTACAATTGGGATTTAGAAGGCCTTTTAACTTCGAGCGTCATCATCGCAAAACTTCCTTCAGAGTTCAGAGAGAAGCAGAATAAACTATATCTACATGGCCTAGGTGGCCTGAAGTGTTGCAGCAGCCATTTGTGGGCTTCGTCAACAAAAGTGTTGCAGGAGCAACGCTTTTGTCAGAAGTTGAAAAAATATTACATCAACGTCGCAGCCAGTTGAACGCTAAATGCAGGCTATATATCTAATGTACCCTTAAATATGCTGGACATTAATAAAATATTTAAAATTGACACGAGTATTTGATCCCTTGTCTTGGTTTGTTTCTTCACTATCAGTTACTTGAATATACAAGGCTGCATACTCTCACTGGTCCTCTTTAATTATTTATCGATTAAACCCTCGACTATACCGTACGGGGATTGAAGGAATAATAGTTGGTAGAAATATCAACTCGACAGACCTTGAATAAGCAGAAGACGTAATCTTTCTTGCATCGAGCCAATACTCCGGCCAGCAAATGGTTGACGAAGTCACACATTTCTCAGCTTACCTCGACTCACGAATAAACAAGAAGAAAACAAAAGTTCTTGAAATGAACATCACTACAGATTACCAACTAACCCTGAATGGTTTCCCACTTGAAGATTGACAGTTCTGTTTATCTAGGATCCGAGGTGGATTCGAAGGGAGGATGTGATCAAGATGTCAACAGAATAATATCTAAAGATCAAGCAGTTTTCAGTTAGCTTCCCAAACATATCTAGGTCCGTCGAGAAATTGGTTTGCGGACGAAGATAAGCATGTAAAAGTCGACAGTGAAGGCAGTACTACTCTATGGTTTTGAATCGTGGCCCGTCAAAGCAGCTCACGGACGTAGTATAGTGATTTTCAACCACCGTTGCCTATGTACAATTTTATGCTTCCGGGCTGAAATTAAACTTTGGACGACAATATCGGCCAACATTGTTTTAGCATCGACAAAATCTCAAGCGTTATCAAGCTCCGTCGGCTTGGAAACATTTTGCGTTGCCGCAATGAAAGCCTCATTGAACAGATATTTGTCTGTCAGTTGAATAGCAGCCAGTTGAACTTATCTTTTTGTACCAGCACCTAATCACCAAAGATAACTATGGTGTAAAAAGGATTTATGAAAAATAAATATTGACTTTCTAGGCAGCTGAAGCTTGCCTTTTCAATCGTCGGCATTGTTAAGGATTAAAACTTACAATATCATATTATACAACCTAACTAGCATTATGTACGATATATATATATATATATATATATATATATATATATATATATATATATATATATATATATATATATATATACATATATATATAATATATATATATATACTAGCTGTTGGAGTGGCACTTCGCGCCACCCCAACACCTAGTTGGTGGGGGCGCTTCGCGCCCCCCAAGCCCCCCCGCGCGTGTAAGTCGTTACGCGCCATTGTAGTTGTGTCCCTATGTCCCACCTGTTAATATAGATATATATATATATATATATATATATATATATATATATATATATATATATATATATATATATATATATATATATATATATGTTTTTAACTACGTAAAACTTGCGAATATACAACATTCTTTGCTGTCCCATTGTCTGTGCATATAAATAGATTGTCAGATTTACCGACTCTTGAACATGCAACACATAATGGTCCATGGAAAAACAATCCGTATTCAGATCTATACCTCATAATTCTAATGATTACCCTTGAGCTTTGTCGATGGTGATTGCTAATCGACCATTCCCTGTGTCGTCGTCATTTATATATCCCCCTGTGCCCCCCGGCGTCCCCGTTGTAGTTGTGTCCCTGTGTCCCGGTCGTCATTTATATTCCCTGTGTCCCGGTCGTCATTTGTGTCCCGGTGTCCCAGTCTGTGATTTCTCTTTGAGTGTCCCGGGCGTTATTTATATTCCTTGTGTCCCGGTCGTCATTTTTGTCCCCGTGTCCCGGTCAGTATATACATTCGTTTTTGAATTGGTCTTTTTTTTAGTTTTTAGTTTTTTACCTTTTTTAGTTATACCTCATGGTTCTAATGATTGCCCTTGAGCTTTGTTGATGGTGATTGCTAATCGAACATTCCCTGTGTCCCCGTCGTCATTTATATATCCCCCTGTGCCCCCCGACGTCCCCGTTGTAGTTGTGTCCCTGTGTCCCGGTCGTCATTTATATTCCCTGTGTCCCGGTCGTCATTTGTATCCCGGTGTCCCGGTCTGTATATACATTCGTTTTTGAAATGGTAAATGATGAAAAAAATTTTTGTATTTTTCCCCTTTTTTTCTTTTTAGTTTTTTTTATTTTTATTTTTTTTAGTTTTGTTTTTCTCTTTTATTTTTCTCTTTTTTTCCTTTTTTTCTTTTTTTTCTTTTTCAGTTTTTTTGATTTTTAGCTTTTTTAGTTTTTTTATTAGTTTTTAGTTTTTTTTCTTTTTAGTTTTTTTGTAGTTTTTACCTTTTTTTTTAGTTTTTTTTTACTTATGTCCTGGTCGTCATTTATACTCCCTGTGTCCCGGTCGTCATTTGTGTCCCGGTGCTCTGTTGATGGTGATTGCTAATCGAACATTCCTTGTATCCCGGTCGCTTTCTCTTTGAGTGTCCCGGTCGTCATTTATATTCCCTATGTGCCGGTGTCCCGGTCGTCATTTGTGTCCCGATGTCCCGGTCTGTAATTTCGTCAGTCGAAAACATGACGTCAGTCGACCCACAAACATGACGTCACTCGACAGACATATATATATATATATACTAGCTGTTGGGGTGGCGCTTCGCGCCACCCCAACACCTAGTTGGTGGGGGCGCTTCGCGCCCCCCCCCCCAAGCCCCCCCGCGCGCGTAAGTCGTTACGAGCCATATTAATTACGCGCCATTGTAGGTGTGTCCCTATGTCTCACCTGTGAATATATATATATATATATATATATATATATATATATATATATATATATATATATATATATATATATATATATATATATATATATATATATATATATATACTAGCTGTTGGGGTGGCGCTTCGCGCCCCCCCCCCCAAGCCCCCCCGCGCGCGTAAGTCGTTACGCGCCATATTAGTTACGCGCCATTATAGTTGTGTCCCTGTGTCCCACCTGTGAATAGAGATAGATATAAATATATGTTTTAACTACGTAAAACATGCGAATATACAACATTCTTCGCTGTCCCATTGTCTGTGCATATAAATAGATTGTCAGGTTTACTGACTCTTGAACATGCAACATATAATTGTCCATGGGAAAAACAATCCGTATTCAGATCTATACCTCATTATTCTAATGATGTGTCCCTGTGTCCCGGTCGTCATTTATATTCCCTGTGTCCCGGTCGTCATTTGTGTCCCGGTGTCCCAGTTTGTAATTTCTCTTTGAGTGTCCCGGTCGTCATTTATATTCCCTGTGTCCCGGTCGTCATTTGTGTCCCGGTGTCCCGGTCTGTAATTTCTATTCGAACAATCCCTGTGTCCCGGTCGTCATTTATATATCCCGCCTGTGCCCCCGGCGTCCCCGTTGTAGTTGTGTCCCTGTGTCCCGGTCGTCATTTATATTCCCTGTGTCCCGGTCGTGATTTGTGTCCGGGTGTCCCAGTCAGTAATTTCTCTTTGAGGTTCCCGGTCGTCACTTATATCCCCTCTGTCTCGGTCGTCATTTGTGTCCCGGTCTGTAATTTCTCTTTGAGTGTTTATTCTTTTTAGTTTTTTACCTTTTTTCTTTTTTCAGTTTTCTTTTTCTTCTTTATTTTTCAGCGTCACTATGAAGTACATATCGACGAACCTTTGTTTTTTTAACTTAAATCTGGTAGGCATTGATGACCTTATCCAAGTCAAAATCCCAAACCCAATCATCATCGCTATCATTTTCAGTTTTGATATGTTTTGACTCTCGCTGTCCAGGTGGATTTTCATCTAACTGCGCGGTTTTGCGTTCTTTAGCCGCAAGCCTGTTTTCTTGCTGTTCTTGTGATTCCTCGGCACGCTTTCTTTTCTTACTTTCTCTATCAGCAGCAAGTTTTTTGGCATAGACTCTTTGAGCAGCTTCCTCGGCTGTTGCCATTGTAGGTTCTTCAGTCATTTTACAATTAAACATTTTTCCGTGAACAAATGTCTTAAATACCGTTAATGACGTCACCGTCAAAGCAAAAATGACGACAACTAATTTCATGACGTCAGTCAACACAGAAACATGACGTCACCTGATCCACAGACAAACAGACAACTTATTTTTATATAGATAGATATATTAGAAGAAAGTGTAAACCAAAAACTGTTGTGTGTACGCCTTAGCCCAAAGTCGATAGCTAGCTATACCATGGACGGTCGTGAATGGCCCATTCACGACCGTATAGCCTTACGGTCGTAAGGCTATAAACAATCCGATCAGATTCTCCAGAAATATATCCCATAATAATCCCATAAGTATATACCCCATAACCCCATAAGTATAATCCCATAAGATAATCCCAAATAAGTGACTATTGGCGACGACTGGAAAATAACACCATTGCCGCAATCGAGAGTCACCCTGACATTATCCTCTAAACAATTTACAAAAAATTGACATTTTTCAAAACTGATAGAAAGGCCCAAACTTTTTAAACAATTAATTAAAATATTAAAATTAGAAACAAGAGTAGACTTGGACCGGCTTAGAAGGATAATGTCATCAGCATATGCAATATAAGACAGATTTCGAGATAATGAAACAAAAGAGCAGGAAAGAGAATTAAGGGCAGTAGCTAAACATGAATTGAATATATAAGGAGAAATAATTCCTCCTTGTCTAATTCCTCTACCCACTTGAATTAATTTAGACTGAGATGAAGACGAACTCGGACAAATACGGATCTTTAATCCAGAATACCAAGAGCGAAGGACTCGAATGACAGCTAGGGGCAATCCAGCATGGATTAAAGCGAGTAGTGCAGATGCATGAAAAATGTTACGTGCAGAAAATGTTACATGCAGAAAGTGCAGAACATGTAAAATGTTAAATGGACGCTATGCCATTGTGGTGCATTTTTATTCATAATCACTAGGGGACCCCTAGGAGGCAAATTTCCTTATCCTCAAATAAACTCTTCTTGTAAGAAGACAAAGATCTTCTTCTTAGAAATATGCTTCACAAAGATAACTCTCCCTCGTCCTTCTCTGCAACTGACATTCCTGTCTTTTTTATGAATCTGATTTTGCTGCTCCTGACAAGCAACTTGAACTCATTTACGAAACTGAGTTAGAGAAATTCCTTCCTACGATTCCCGATAGACAATTTGTTGTTAGCTCATAGATGTCATCAGACAATTAAAGCAATAAGTGAAGGTGAAAAGTTGACGTTGGGTAGCGAGAACATCAATCAAGTGGACAGCTTCACTTATCTAGGTAGTATTATTTGCAAGGACAGTGGGGGATAGCCAAGGCCCAGGGTGTTTTTTTCAATGTTGAAAAGTTTGAAGAATAGGAAGATAAGTTTGTGAACCAAGATTAAAATATTGGAAGCTACATTGATAACATTGGTGGAGCATGTTATGAAGCGATGACACTCCAAAAGACAGAAAAGGATTGCTAGATTTTTTCCGCAGATATTGCATATGGGTTGTTGTGGGTAACCATCGGACTGATCATGTCTCTAACAGTTAGTTGCACGAAAGATTAAGTCTAATTTCTCTACCTACTTGAATTAATTTGGACCGAGATGAAGACGAACTCGGATAAATACGGATCTTTAATCCAGAATACCAAGAGCGAAGGACTCGAATGACAGCTAGGGGCAATCCGGCATGAATTAAGACGAACAGTGCAGATGCATAAAAAATGTTGTCAAAGGCCCCTTTGATATCAACCAAGAGGGTGTATAGCGGTTGAAGCAACTTGAACTCATTTACGAAACTGAGTTAGAGAAATTCCTTCTTACGATTCCCGATAGACAGTTTGTTGTTAGCTCATAGATGTCATCAGACAATTAAAGCAATAAGTGAAGGTGAAAAGTTGATGTTGGGTAGCGAGAATATCAATCAAGTAGCGAGAATGACACTCCAAAAGACAGAAAAGGATTGCTAAATTTTTTCCGGAGATATTGCATATAGGTTGTTTTGGGTACCCATCGGACTGATCATGTCTCTAAGAGTTAGTTGCACGAAAAATATGGTTCGCTTTCCAGCACTATAATGAGAGAAAGGTTGAGATGGCTAGAACATATTTTGTGGAAGAAGGATGACAGATTGGCAAAGATCAACCTTGTCCAGCCAACCATGCAGGACCAAACGAAAAGCAGGTAGTCCTTAATTGGGGTGGGAGGATGTTGTAAGGAACGATTTAAGGAAATCGGAATTTCGTAGGAAGATTTAAATAGGAAGGCTTTGAATGAATTGGGATGGACAGAGGAGCACGCGTAGTTGTGCTGGCCTCAGGTGGCCTGGTGCTACAGTGAATAGTTATTAGTAGTAATTTACTAAAACTGATCGTTTGAAAGTCTAGTTTGTTTTTTCTTTGGTTTGCTAAATAATTACTTCAGCAGTCAACTTGCCATCCGAATTCTCCATTGATTAGAAAATTTAAAATCACTTACCTTGATCTTGTGATTCCTAAATTAATCACCAAGCATAAGCGAAAACCTAGTTCTTCACGGAATGATTGGTGCCATGTTAGCATTCAATAGCGTTTAGTATCTTTATACATATTTTTTATGACCATATTTAGTGCATTAACATTTAAATTTATTTTATATCTATGGTTTATTTCTATCATTGTATTTTGTTCTTATGCCCATATTTGGTGCATTAATTTGTTTCCTATTTATGTGACATTTTTTTCCTTTTTCCTTTACTCCATCTTATCGTGTTAAGTGCATGATAGATATTTAATAAATGAACAAAAGCTTATCAGGAACCAGTAAAAGGTACACCAACTAGGAAAAGTTGCAATTCCATTACCAACAAAGGTTTCCATGGTCTAAGGGTCGAATATTATCTTTAAGTCTAAACCACCCAGACTTTTGATCTGAATTCTTTCTTTCAACGTGTACATTAAAACTGAAGTATTTAACCCATCGAAACTTGTTGAATGGCAAATCTCGTGAAAAAGCTCAAAACTTACAATACAATCTTATTGACCCTAGTTTTTACCATAAAACTGTCTGTCGCTTTTTATAATCAAAAGAATATGTACAGACCCTGCTAAAAGATAGACACCAGTACTAGAAGTGCAAAGTCCCTCATCCCTGAAGACTACCGTGATCTGACCTACGATTTTTTTTTTCTTAAAACCCCCTCGTTTGTCTTTGAATTCTGTTTTGATGGTTTCCTACATAAAACGAAAGGTAAAGTAATTTGCAGAGGTTTCTAACTATTTAACCAAGAAGGTAACCATACTGTAACAGCCTATTCTTACTTACACTTCCCTATCTGTAGTGAAAATAGAAGCAAATTTTGTTTAGCCCAAACACATCATAGGCAATAATTGGGTTAACCAACTAGCAAAAGATGTCAACCCCTCATTTCAGATATGACCAAGACCAAACAGCCTATTGTTACTTACAAGTTCTAAAAATTAGAACTAGATTATTTTTCATGGGTAGCAAAACACTGACATTTACAATTCCTCAAATTTTTTAGTGCATCATATTAACAATAACAATGATGTCAGTGCTAATCAACATGGTGGATCCCTATAGGGTCCAAACAATCTGTTAAGTTTAGAGTCCGGATACATAAGGAGACTAATTCAGAAACATAAAACATTTGAACTTATAATGAAAAAATAGGGTGAACTTGGGTAAGTCCGACCCCTTATCGAGTTTTGTTCAGCTGAATTTGGTCCCGAAATTGTTTCGGAGTTGTTGGTACAATAAAAACTGTTTGACGTTGCTCTTGGTTATTCTAGTAATATTCTTCCCAATCCAGAGAGTTTACAACTTTTGTTGTTTCCGTGAGTTGCTACACCTAAGTAACCTATCTCAGGAAGGTCAGACTTACCCCCTAGTCTCAGGTAAATCTGACACCCCCAGGTAAATCCTATACTTGCAGAGATAAAAAATTATATCACCCTAAGACATGATACAGGATACTTCTATGTACAGAAAAACTATGCAAAACAAAAACTATCTTTAATAGTTTTCATGTACCACAGTAGAACACAGGTTTTCTGTTTACCATGGGGTAATTGAGACAGTGCCATTCTTACCCTCTACATAGAAAAAGTATCTGAGAATGGCCTTTTTTCAAATTTGTATTGTAAATACGAAAAGGGAACACCACACTTCAAATAATAGGAGAAAATTATAGTTTCAATAGGTATCAGAGAAAAAATAATTATTTTTTTTTACTTTTCTTGAAAAAAGGGATTTTTATTTAAAAAAAAGTAACTTCAATTAGTATCAGAGAGAGTCGAGAAAGCAACCTTTTGATCCCTTGTAGGCACTAGTGTGCTTCTTGTACATAATGATGACGTGCCGAATTTGGAATGATGATAGAGTGAAGGGGCCAGCTCCAGAGAGCTCCAATAGTCCGGCAAAGATGTTTTCTTCAACTTTGTCAATTTCATCTTTTTGGGACCAGTCAGGCTAGGCTCAGACAGTGAAGATATTTTATGCAAACAAGATTTTCATCAGTAGAATCAAGCACCCTTCCGATTTTGGAGCCTTATCGACCACGTTTGTAATCGTATGCTAAAGTATAGCACTCATTTAACTGTATTTTTAGCTTCTTTTCTTCCTATTCTTCTTCATTCTCACTGCCAACGATATAACAGATGTCCATCTGGTCAGTTTTGGAACCCAGCGAGACATCAAAGTCTCCAGTGGAAAGATTATTTTTCCTTTTCATTTTTGGCTTAAGCAAATTCCGTTTTATTTTCTCTTTTTTGTTTTCGAGTTTTTTTTTTTCTCTTTTTCTATTTGTTCAAGCCCTCTCAAAACCTGTAAAAATGTGTTTATTTCGGCTTCCCGAGCAGTTCTATGCCTGCCGAATGTCCTAAGTGCTGAGGCATCAAGAGAAGGGCACAGGCCTGAGTCCAAAAGAAATTCTTCAAATAATTTCACATGTGCATGAATCTTTTTTGGACTAACCAAGATTGAATTAGTTGTGGCATTCACTGTAGTTGTCGCTCTTGTTAAAGTGCGAGTCTCTGATGTCTTTGCCTTAACATATTGTTTTAACTTGGCTGGACCAAACTTCGCAATGTAAATCGTGCTGCAGTTGATACGTGCTGGAATAGCGGAATCATTAATTCCTGTCGTTAAAATTATTCTTAATCAGTGAAGGGGTAGGCTACGGTAAGTCTCCCAGAACTGACATAAATTTTCATGAGTCCTTCTTTTGGTAAAACGTCGTCTGGGTATGCTCGTTGCCAGTTCACGAGCTCATGCTCATACGATGATTTCATCCCTTTGGAAATAACCCTGACAAGGGACTCCAGGACATGAGATGCATGGGCTGACAACTTGAGGATAGTAACAATCTTTTCTGAAGCAATCTCCACAAGTGCCAAAAATAAATGGGAGCTATGGCCGTCAAGAATAAGAAGTGTATTTTCTTTCGCCTGATGCAGGAAAACATCATTAAACCAGATATAGAAGAGGTCTGCTGTTTTTCATCCCTTCTTAATAGCTAAAAAATATGCATCTGGATAGTCTTTAATCGGCAGTCATGAACTCTAACTATTTTTTCCCGAGGATATTACCAGTAGAGGCAATTTCTCATCTGATGCACTAATACACGTGAGAACAGGCGTGTTATCACACCCATTGCCACCAGTTCACCACTTTGCTGGTGATCCTTTTGCATCAGCGACTTTAAGGCTATCAGGATCGCAACAAAACGAAGCTTCATCCAAGTTGTACCAACATTCTGGTTTGTCTAAGATGTCAAGCTCTTCTGCTGTTTGTTGTAGCAGGTTATAAAATCATAAAATGATAAAAGGATCTGCTTAATACACATCTCTCAGGGTTTCCAAGTCGCTCAGTTTCCTTAAGCGACATTTTCTTTCTTTTCTTAAACCCAAACTATCATTTTTCATCTGGCCGATTCTTTGTGAAATGAGCAGTAATTTTGCTATCGTTTATATTTTTCACTTCGTATAGGAGCTGTTATTCGGTAAGCATCATACCAAACACCAAAAACAAAAAGAACAATAGGGAATTCTTTTCGCAAGACAGTGGGAAATAAATTAGAATAAATATTTCGGCCCTATTTCTAAGGGCCGTCCTCAGCAAGGCATTAATATACAAGAAAAAGAAATTTACAACAGGATAAAATCATTAGAGCTAAATTGATTTTTTTTTTTTTTTTTCAAAACAGTCCCAGCATCCTTACCTCAGTGAAGTTCAATCAGGACAGATAAATAAATTGTGATGAAACGAGGCAATTCATTGAAATTAAAGAGAACGATTTAAAAACACATTTTAATGCTAATCATGCTTTTTTGGTTACTGATCCCGTAGGTCTATTTGTGACAGGTTCTGTGTTAATATCTATTGGTTTTTATAATATTTTGTAAGATTGTTTTTAATTAAATTTGTATAGAGCATTTAGTGAATATTCTCCCAAGTGCCTATTTTAGGAAATATTATTATTAATCTTAAGTCTGATTTCAACAACACATGACTGCTTAAAGCAGAGTCAAAAGAGGCAGAACCAATATTAGAATTTAGAGCTTTGGTGATATCATTTTTATGCTGTTGTAAGCGTTTCTCTAAATTCTGGTGAGTTCTCCCTACATAGAATTTGTCATAGCCACATGGTATTTGATAGACATCTCGTTGGCGAGTAACTGGAGTTTTATCTTCACCAGAATTTAGGAGATTTGTGATTTTCAAATTATTGTTAACTAAAACATACAGATTATTCTGTGTGCATATTTTTTTAAGATTCCTAGTGATCTTTGGGATATATGGGAGGTAAATTATGTTTGAGGGCTTATCGAGTTTCTCAGATAGTAAATTATCGTTGATTTTACGGGAGTGTCTTTTCAGTCTACGGTTAATTGTATTATTCATAAATAAAAGAGTATATAAAGAGTACCATTTCCAAAAAGTATGTCCCAGATAAAGTCTAGTTCTGCTGTGATGTAGGAATCAGGACAAATGTTTAGGGTACGATCGACAAGAGAAATTACGACAGCCCTTTTTGACCTGTATGGGGTGGTTTAATTACAGAAATACAGAATTTGGTTTTTACAGAAATTTACACAAATTTTAAGCCCGTCGCTATTTAAGACCCACACCCCACTTTTCCATGACCTTCAGCAAATTTGTCATACTCTGTACAACATAGTTGGGCACTTCCAGATTTTCTCCAAGAGTAACAGCGGGCAAATGGGGGAAATCTCTGCTTCTTTGTCTGATCAATTAGTATAATGTAAATTATGTATAGCATGTATTGTTAACATCGTAAATAGTTGACAAATACACTGAAATATAGGCTAGAATTTCCAAAACCTAGCCACTTGAATACACGGGGTAAGCCCGACCCCCCGTGTTGGAATTTACCCCATATGGGGTAAGTCGGACATGTCGGATTTACCCAAAATTGGGGTTTTTCTGGGGTAAATCCGACATTTTTTGTATCTCATGACTGGTTTGAGAATAAAATACTAATAAATAACAGTAATTACTTAAACTATCCCATCACCTTATCAGCTATTTAGAATATTTTTATCTCTCTATTTTTCTGCACCATCACTTAAAATTTACTACCTACCCCGTGGCCAACAAAAATGCCCTCCCCGAAATTTTGAAATTGCTCTATCACAAGAGGAATTGAAAATGGCGGAAATATTGAATACCGTTGTCAAGTACCCAAGCTAAAGGAAGAAGATGACATACGGAAGCAAAGACATTTGTCATCACTGAGCCAAATAAGAGGAGTGTTGGAGTTACCCTGTTTTGGATTTACCCAAGTTCGTCCTACCCCAGAAAATATGGACTATGTTGTGTTTAAAATGTCAGTTATATCATGTGCCACGTTAGTGTAAATTTTCTGGAGTAGACGCAGTCTGCTACTTGGCATAAAAGTCATCCGAAATATCTACTTGCATGTCTTTAGGTAGTAGACTGCTTGGCTTCATAGAGCCTGGAAACCAGAAAACAGGTTTTCCATATCAAGTACCAAAACCTAAAGAAGTATTACAGCAACAATTACACATAGGTCAAAGTCGCACAACAACATAAGCAACGCTGTCTACTGAATTAGGTTGGACATGGATGAAAAAAAAAGTAGCGCTTTCCTCTTAGACGTTTAATCAAGCATGGTAACCCAAACCATGACTGCAGGTGTTTACTAGGTTGTATTGAACATAATCCATCAGCCTGACTGTTATAAAGGCTAATTAAAGCCGATTTGATACCTTAACCTCCCCCCAAAGTGGTGAGATAAAGTATGGACCACAATAAAGGGATAAATAGGAGCCTAACTCTTACTTAATAGCATATGTGGTTAAGAGCCAACATCCCACTTAGTCCAGGACTTTTAGGGTTTGACCCGGACAAAATTGCAATATAAACGAAAATGGTACCAAAATGATCAGAAAAAAATTCTGTACAACATACTAAAAGTCCCCATAAATCCGAGTGGGGCGAGTACCCGAAAAACAGGGGAAAAGGGGGAAATGCGGGGGAAAATGGGAAAAATGCCGAACATGCCCAGAAAATAGTTTAAAGTGAGTTTTCTGGGGTTTTCACATACGCTGATTACGAAATTGACATCTAAAATTCAGTATAGAAAAAGAGTACTACGGAAAACGGGGGAACAGGGGAAAGAGGGGAGAAAAGAGAAGAATACAGGGTAGGGGTAGAAAGCGGTTTGAAAGATATTTTCTGGGGTATTCCTATCTGGTGATTACGAAATTGAGAAATAAAATGATATAAAAAAATCGATTAACATAAAACGGGGAAATGGGGGGGGGGAGGGGAAAAGGGAAATATACAGGGTAGGGGTAGAAAGCATGTGGAAATGTGTTTTCTGGGGTTTTTCTATCTGCTGATCACGAAACTGACCCCTAAAATGAAGGAAAGAAAACGAGAACCATGAAAACCGAACAAAACTGGAGGAAACAACGGAAAAGGGGAAGGGAGGCCTGACTCCTGAGCCAGCTGCTAATGGCTAATAAGTAGGCCTATGGACAAAATAACTCGCTTAAGTATCAAACTTGTACTTTCTTGAATCACAGACATTTCTTACAACCATTTGAATTACTAAACATAAAGAAAACAACCGCTTGGCAGTTATATATAAAATGGCTATTATATGTAAAATTTGCACTTTCGAAGGCAGTATAGTTGACTTGAAAAACACAGCATTGATATCACTAGTCAAGCTCCTCGTCTTCGACAATCTCGTTGTCCCTGTTCAAACAGTTGATACCCTGACATTCTCCGCACGCGAACGTACACGCTAATCCATTTTTCTTGCAGCTGCATCGCAAGTTCTCGCAGCCTGTCTTACAGTTGCATCTCACGACACTCAAAAGAGTCTGAGGTGCGGGCAACAAATGGGTCATCACAGGTGAGTATTTATGATCTCTGAGGACCCAACCCCAGTCAGCCGGGTCGAGGTCAGCTGGTTCCCCTTTCCAACGGGATACCTGGAGGCACACTCGCTGGGAGTGGAATGAAGCTGCAGCTTCGGTTGGCGGAAGCCTTTCAGGCTTAACAAACGCCGTAGTATTAGACGAAGAAACTTTTTCCAAGAAAATTCGACGTCGCAGCTTAGTGAGATCTTCGTTTGGTCGTGCTTTATACAAGCTGAGGAGAAGATATCCACCCGCTTTCACAATTTCATCTTTGGACGATGATTCATCCAGAAACACTTTGCATTTTTTTCTGAACACTTCGCTCTTCTTCAAAAAAGGTAGCACAGCTTGCTTTCCAAGTCCGAAAACTCGTGAGGTCGTGCCACATCTCAAGAGTGCGTGCCCTACCAGAAGCAGCCTGGATACTTCTCCCATTTTTTTGCACTTCGTTGAGGCACCAGAACCGTGTTATCGCTTCTTTTGCGTTCGTTGACGATTCGAAGTAAAGTGTTTTTGCATTAGGCGGGAGGTGATACAAGATTAGAATCAGAAGGTCAGTGTCGTTGCCAAGAACTATTGTTTCAGAGTTTTCTGCTTTCGTTACGGCAGTCTTCACGATTAGATAGTCAGCATCGTCCTTCGCATGGACGACTTCAAATCCTTTGGCTCTGAGTTTTTCCCCGATGTAGCTTATAATTCGCTGTTTGTTCTGAGAGTTGCTCAAAAACTCTTCCTTCTTTTTCTGGAGCTTCATCCCTAAACTGAAATCGATCACTTGATGATGGCTTCCCTTACACCGTCGGTTGTGCGTAGCATCTTTTGTGGTTGGACCAGCGTTGTATCCATCGAAGACAACAGTAGGGGAGGTACAGCGTCGAGTAACGAAACTAACATAGCTGTCACAGATTGAATCATAAGTATCACCAATCTTCCAAGGTACTTGCTGAAGCAGCCAACCTCCGTCAACTACAGTGACACGATCTGACACTGAAACGTGGTGAATCGAGTCCGTGTTCGCTTCTTTCCATATTGCTTTCGCTAGTGCAGGTTTGTCTGGCTGACGCATTATGCCAGGATTCTCAAACAAAGCGGGCGGATAACTGCACAGTTCGTGACGTAGAGTTTCTGCCATGTCATTTTCAGATGTATGGGCAGCAGTCGAAAGACGTTGAAAAAGCAGTGCAGGATCGATATGCAAAATCTCGCCATCTATCCTAATGTTCCCATCGGATGCCAGTGTAACGACTTTGTCTTTCTTCCTGAATGAAAAACTTTCGACGGATTGGCCATCCATGCGCTGGAGGAAATGCTCACCTACAGCTTTAGCATCCTCTGCATTGACGCCTTTATGGGCAATCAGCCCGGAACCTATACTTCTAAGCTCTGTGGAACTAGTGAAAGGAGAGTTCTCTAGAAGGAATTCAAGAAACGTCAGTAGATCCTTAGTATCTCTCTGTATTCGTGCTGCGGTTGCAGTAACGTGCTGTTCAATCGAACTGTACTCTAGACCCGTCAGTTTCTGCATTAGATCATTCACTGAAGCGAGTACTGGCATAGACATTGTCCATATGTTTCTCTGAAGCTCAGTCATCCCTTTTCCTCTTGTCAGCCCTCCATCTGTTTTTAAGCTCCTCATCAGGACTGTCTCGATGACGAGGTCTGGAGCCAATCCAGCCCAAAAACGATCACTTCGTCGGGCAATAAACTTGCCGCTTGCAAACTGTTCGAAGAGCTGTGGATTCGATGCTTCAAGTTCCTGCATCATCTGAAGAAAAAGACGAACTGACTTGGCATAAAGATTATGCCCCGCAGCTGCGAGGTATGGGAGCATATCAGGATAGGTTTTGTCGTCGGCACTGGAACTCCGCGGTAACTAGTCTACCTTGCTTCTCTTACTGGATGTCGAATTAGAACAGGATTATGTTGACGAACCCACGCGCTTGTCGATAACGGCGAGGAATACGGAATAATGTAATTTCAGTATTTTTCCGTATTTCTTTCTCGAATTTATTTTTTGCCTTTTCCGAACCTATGGGGTAGCCGAACCTCTATAGATCTCCTGTATTTGTTCTCGAACTTTGTTTTAGATGTCAATTTTATAATCAGCAGATAGAAAAACCCTAGAAAACACATTTCCACATGCTTTCTACCCCTACCCTGTATATTTTCCTTCCCCCCCCCCCTCCCCCCCCCATTTCCCCGTTTTATGTTAATCGATTTTTGTATATCATTTTATATCTCAATTTCATAATCACCAGATAGGAATACCCCAGAAAATATCTTCCAAACCGCTTTCTACCCCTACCCTGTATTCTTCTCTTTTCTCCCCTCTTTCCCCTGTTCCCCCGTTTTCCGTAGTACTCTTTTTCTATACTGAATTTTAGATGTCAATTTCGTAATCAGCGTATGTGAAAACCCCAGAAAACTCACTTTAAACTATTTTCTGGGCATATCCGGCATTTTTCCCATTTTCCCCCGCATTTCCCCCTTTCCCCCTGTTTTTCGGGTACTCGCCCCACTCGGATTTATGGGGACTTTTAGTATGTGGTACAGAATTTTTTTCTGATCATTTTGGTACCATTTTCGTTTATATTGCAATTTTGTCCGGGTTCGACCCTTTTTTGAGCTAAAAGTCCTGGACTAACTCTGGTAGAGGTATTTATGAATGGAATTAGGAGACTGCCATCTTTTCTTATTCTTTAACAGAGTAAATATATATACAATATTGTTGACTAGATTTATTTGAAACTCAGAAGACCATTTGGGAAGATGTCCTGGAGGTGAGAAAATAGCTATCACTAATCCCTCTCACCAATGGAGGTTATGTTGGCAATGGAGCCTTGAAAAGAAAAACTAAATCTCATTGCTTGCCAAATTTTGCTGAGATCTCACAACTAATTTTGATTGATATCACTATTACTAGAATTGCAAGAACTCTCCAATTTGTTACCTAGGCAGGGTTGGCTCCTGACCACACAAAAAAGAAAAAAAATACTAGCACAAATATACTAGCTATCACAACCCAACAAAGGTTATTGATATCTGGCTGCCCATTATGGTAAATATTCTGATGGAAAGGATAGAGCTATCCACAAAGACTGGAAAAAGAACAGGCCCCAGAAGACCATGCCAAGGACCAGTTGAAATTCAGGTGTTATGAGGGAGTTTATTTAACCATAAGCTTTCTAGATACTTACCATGCATAAAACTAGCAGAAATTATCACAAACAGGAGTAGATAATACACACAACCTACACTTTCTAAAGACCGGAGAATTATTTGTGCTCGACACTATGACCTTTAGAAAGTTTGGTTGGCATTATTTTTAGTCCTATTTGTGTTGATTTCTGTCCATTTTATGTTCAACTTGATTAATCACAGTAATTTAAGTTTGTTTTACTTCTCATTTATTCAATGATAAAAATTTCTGTTCATTTAAGTTTGAATTATTCCATGAATTTATTTCTGCTCATCTTTGGTTTAATATAGCTCACCAAATTTGAGGTAATTTTATGGCCTTGAATTGTAATCAGACCAGCACACAGAAAAAAACAAAATTGTGCAAAGAATCAATAGCTGGTTACTTCTGCATGAAGACCGACCCTTTAAAAGAGAGGCAATTTTTCCTATTAGGAACAAATTCCACAAATTTGAGTCATTAATAAGACGAGCTTATTCGATTTCAAAAAAGTATCAGCAACTTTCAAAAGGAAGAAATAGATCTGATAAAACATTACAGTATTGATTCTAAGTTCAATGTGAAAACATCTGTCTAGAATTAGATATCATTAGTTATCAAACCAGTAAGCTTTTCAGTGAATTTTAATCCCTGCGAAGCCAGTCAGATTTCGCTATACCTGGCAAAGGATTAAAATTCCTGACCTGACTAAAATTGTTACTCAGCATTTCATTAAGTGAGAGATAATCCTATGGTAATAATTATCAAATTATTTAGACTCATTAATTGTTTTCGCGAATTTTTACTAATAAGCGAGTGGAAGAGAGGAAGGGGGTTTATGTAGCAAGCGTCGTCGTACCTGCCGGGAGTGGTGTCTCCCTTAAATTGCGGAGAATACATAGCAGGAGCCTACGCTTCCCTCGCTTATTGGCATTTCAAGCTTCTGAAATTTAGCGAACTGCCATTCAGCTATCGTGCTGTTAAGACGTATTTTGCTCTGGCTTATGTTTTTGACTCGGAATTGGATTAACGGACTTTTTGCATGACAGTGGACTCTGATTCGGATACGGACTGCTTTGTTTATGCCCCGGTTCTGAAATTTATGCAGTACAATAATGAAAAAGGTGTCGAAGCTGCAGTGATCTTAAAATTAGCAGTCGAATTTTTCGTATCAAGTGATATTGCCAAATCGAAGAAAATCCTGTGAGATTCCCTGCCGAAATTGACCAGGCCCTTTCCAAGGCGCACGGGTTCAAACGCAGCTCTGAATCATTTGAAAGACATGTTAGAACTTCTTCAAAATCAGAGTGCTTCCGAGGACATGCCTGTCTTTGTTATCCGTTCACCAACCGAAGTTCCCGGTATTCCAGCAGTTGCTTACTCCAGGATAACTTCTAAGCTTAACGGAATTCAACAGACTCTTTCGTAAGTCAATGAGAAAATGTCAACTTACGATCTGAATTTCTCCAGCCTTCCGAGCAGTGCCACTGGCAGTGATAAGCAAAGTCACTGTTATTATCACGAATGTACCGCATGATCTCGATAATGCATCCTTGCGGAAGGAAAGAATTGACTGTATTTCTGATCACGAGTGCATTGATACTGTGCGCGCCTCTGGTGATAATTGATTGTGAAGATAGACAGCGGTGCCGCTGCTGACTTTTGTAAATCTGCGCGTTCGGTTTTTCGTGATTGTGAAGCGAAAATGATGGAGAAAAAGTTTTTTGGTATAATAAAAGGCGTTACACAAGATCTTGATTTTGCGCATCTCAAAGCTTGCCGGGGTGTTCGAGACGCTCCGAGAATCGGGAGCTCAAATTGTATGAAAATTACGTTCGAAGACGAATTTTCTCTTTCCTCGGCCGTTAAATCTGGATTGAAGATCTATGAACTGTTCCGAGTGTATGAATATTGGCGAATTCCTGGGAGCTGCAGGAAATGTCAATCTCCTGACCACCATGCTGCAAACTGTCCCGATCAAAACTACAAATGCTCACGGTGCTCTAGCCCCCATATGAACTCCAGTGACTCACCTTACAATAACAAACCTAAGTGTGCAAATTGCAGTGGAGATCATGTTGTTTACAGTTTTCGTTGCTCCAGGCTAAAGGCTCTTGCTAATTCCAAAGTTCCGCGACCTTTTCACTTGCAATCATGAATGAGTGTAAAGTCTCAGTGTGCTCTTTCAACATCAATGGGACAAAGGATAAAGTGTTAGGCCTTGATGAGAGACTAGCAAATCATGATGTTGTTCTCTTACAAGAACACCTCCTCCCAAGCTGCAGTGTAAACTTTTTAAGGCGAAGTTTTCAACATGCTGGTTTTAGCACGAATGCCCGTCGTACCTGAGGCAGGCCTTCTCGCGGTCTTGCCTTTACAATTAAGCGATTTAAGCCTAGCTATTTGTCTCCTAGCTGCTACCAATCTTCTGAACACTATCTTGAAATCCGGCTTGCAGACGTGATCCTAATCAACACCTACTTGCCCCATGATAGAAGATCTGTTTCTTCCTTCTCCAGTTATGCGAATGCCTGCAACAAATTCAAGACACTCATATCTGGTACTTAGTGTTTGGGATACAAATGGATGCTTATAGGTGATCTAAACTGTGATATTACCGTTTCCTCGACACGTAAGGAAGTTCTTTTTCAGTGTCTACCCTCAGCATTTAAGGTCCAAACAAAAGACCTCAGTTTTACATATATACAATGTAGTGGTTCTGTTTCAAATTTGGACAATTGTATCTTCTCTCCTTCATTACAAAATTCAGCAGGACATGTCGATGAAGATGAGAGATTATGATCAATTACCTCAGTATTTTGATATTACGGTTACTTCTGACATATACTCAGGTAACCATCACTGTCGCATAAATGGTTCGAAAAACGTGATTGGTCTAGTGCAAACATGCCTCTTTACCTTGCTACACTTGGAACTCTACTGTCCACCGTGCGTGTCCCTTTCCATCTTCTTTGCACAAACGCGTACCCCACTATTGACTATGCTCGTACTGATTTGAATCGCTATTACCGTGAAATCATCTCATGTATAAAGCAAGCTGAAGATGTGGCAGTCCCACTGATCCGTGTCAAGCGGAATACCCAAAAACCAATCTGGAAGTGTGATCATATGCTGAAAAGAGTCAAGAAAAAGGCCAAATTCTGGATAAAAATCTGGTCTACTTGTGGTTGACCTTCTCGGGGTACTGTGTTCGATCTAAAACAAAAGACGAGACTCGCATATAAGCGCCATCTTCGCGCCTTTCGTTACTCCGGTGAAACTTTTCCGAAAAGTAATAGTGAGTGGCGAAAAGTGATAAATTCTGCCCAATTTTCCTGATACAAGTTCTAGTGATATTATACCTTGTTCATCTTTAATCGAACATTATTCGAAAATATTTTCGAAAGTTAATTATGCAGTAAATAAGCGTTTCTCACGTATGCTCGAAAAAAAATTTGCCGTCAGATTTATGTCAGACATGTGATTCCAGTTGAAAAGTCGGTTATTGTTAAAAATATTAAATAAAATCAAAATCTTTAGATCTTGATGGGATTAGTGTTTCGAATCTCGTTTCTATTTCTTTTGAACTGATATCTCATCTCCAACTGTTTTTTTTCAATTGTGTTATAGTAGTTGGTGTGCGTCCGATTCGTTCTTATGCGGTAGCGTCACGTCACTTCTTAAAAAAAAGGAAAAGACCGGTCTTCTTCTGCTAATTTCTTTGTTTCCCATCCAATAGCCATATCTAATATACCTTTCCAGATTATAACCTGGTTCTGCATTTGACAGTGTTTGTCATACTCAAGCATGGACAGCGTTATGCCAGAGAGGAATAAATCCGTCGGTAATTCACGTGCTTCGTTTTTGGTACTCCCATTCTTACCTTCGCCTTAAGTCATTAGATAATTCCAATTTTGGTCAGATCCCTGTTCGTTGCTGAGTAAGACAAGGAAGAGTTCTTTCTCCGTATATTTTTAATGCTTGTATTGAAGATGTGTCATGAAAAATATCGACTACGTGCCTATTAGAACCATTTGATATCTCATATCTGGCTTATGCGGATGACCTTCTTCTGATTAGTCAAACATGAATCTGGTCTTTCCCGTTCAGTGAAGTCAGATATCTTCTGCTTTCCGTGATATCTGGACTGTACCTAAATATTTACAAGTGCGAGTTTCTTGTTTTCAATGGTAATAATTGTTCTGAATCACTATACTGCGGTGGTTTTAGTATTCCCCATGTTGAATTCTTTCGTTGGCTTGGCATAACAGTTTGCGATTCTATGAATGCTCTTCAGTCTCGTGTTGTCAAAGATATTAGTGATAAGCTGAGGCTTGATTACTCTAAGATTGTGGCAAATCGTGGACACAATAGGAGAAGAGCGCTAACTCTGCTTTACTCAAATTTTTGTGATCATTCGGTACTCTTCTGTACTGGTATTCGGCCTCTTCTGTTGACCGGTGATCTAAAACGTATTCGTATAAATTATTACCGGTACTGCAAATTTCTTTTATATCTACCTCGTTCTTACCGGAATACTAAAACTGGTTAAAAAATATTGTGCGACAGATATTATTGGTGTTTTCAAAAAATTATGTGCCATGCTAGCTGTTGAAGCGCCTTATAGCCTAAGGTGTTTTCATCGCCTTATCCGTCTTTTTTCTGTATGTGATTAACTTTGTTTCTTGTTTTTCTTTTGCTGTTTGTTCGTTTATATTTACTCCACTTAACCTCTGTTTTGTAAAGTGGGTGATAAATAAATTATTTATTATTGTTAAAAATTTGTCTTAGTTAATAGTTTGCCAGCTAAAATATGAACAACCTGCTCAATGTGGCATTTTATGGTCTTTCTAAATACACTAATTGCTACTACTGCAAATTTCATTTTGAGGCCTTAAAGTGACACCTTGTTCTATTTTTTGCAGGTAGAAACAGGTTAAAAAAAGTCCAACAGTAAGCTGATATTTCATATCAAATATTACGTATGCATGGATTTATCCAGTTATTAAGTAATAAAAACAAGTTTTTTTCAGCTGAAGTAAGAAGCAACGATAAATTGTCTCTTCCTTAGAACTAATTATGGGTACTTCCGTATTATATGGTGCACAGTCCAGATTTTTTATCGCGAAGATCACACAATAACCGGTTTTCGCGGTCTTTGTGCCAGACAATTAGCATTGGCTTGATGGAAAACTACATTGTTGCTATATTTTAATTAAATATTTAGTTGGTAGTTTGGTTAGGTTAGATTACGTATTTAATATAAATTGGTCTCCCCCCCCCCGTTCCACAATTCTTTGTTGTAGTTTCCATAGTTTTGTTAGTCAACTATTATATTATATATATATAGTCAACTATTATATTAGCAACATCTTTTGTTTTATTTCAGTAACATTTACCAAAATTCACTGCTCGAGTGTGTACCATATATTATGGAAGTACCTAATTATCTATTTATGTGAAGATTCTTTCAAAACAACTGCTGAAACACAAGGGTTGTTAAGCTAGAATAAGAATTTCTTAAAGACACTGTAGTCGAAAACAACTCCTTTGGTAGCAATAGGTTGAAATGCAGGCTAAGTCTTAGAGAGAGCACTAGAACTGTCAATTTCCAATTAACTAAGCCCCTTCCAAAGTTAATTTAACCACCCTTATACATAAAGTGCCTTTCGAAAAAAATAAATGAGCAAACATTAATACATTGAATTTTCAAAGGTCTTTACTATGGGTAATGCTATACAATTGCCCCTGACCTAAACAAGAGAATAGAAATTTCAATTTCCCTTTTAATTAAGATCCAGAATTATTCAAGGGGAAAATAGGGTGATTCGAAGCCTGGCGTGGCCAGTTATTTGGTTTGAGAAAGGGTCAGTGGCGTGAGTCAATCCAGCTTTAAATGGGTACCTGGTAAAACCTGGGGAAGGTAAGCAATAAAGATGTGTAAAAGCAAAAGATGGCGAAGGAAGAGCTCCATTAAGCAAAACATGGTCAGAAAATAAAGTCAAATAATCTTCCATGCGTAAAACTACCACAAATCACTATTAATAAAAAAAAGTGAAACTCAAAACAAACAGAAATTAGAATAAATAGCCAAGTCAAACTAAAAAACGAGCAAAAATTAACATTAGTAGGGCTGACAAACCAGAACACAATTTAGGCTTTACTGAAAAAAACAAATGACCTTGGATTGTCAGTTTAATATAAATATATATATATATATAAATATATATATATATATATATATATATATATATATATATATATATATATATATATATATATATATATATAAGTCACTAAGGCTAGGAATAAGTGAAAATGAACAGGAGACACATTAGATAACGAAAATATTGATCAGGTTGGGAGCTTCAGTTACCTTGGTAGTATTATTAGTAAAGATGGTGGGAGCAGTGAAGATGTTAAAAGTAGAATAGCTAAAGCTCAGGGTGTTTTTTCACAGTTAAAAAAAGTTTGGAAGAATAGAAAGATAAGTCTACAAACCAAGATTAGAATATTGGAAGCTACAGTGATGACAGTGGTCAAATATGGCTCTGAAGCATGGGCACTCCGAAAAGCAGATGAAAATTTACTAGATGTTTTCCAGAGAAATTGCCTATGGGTTGTTCTGGGTACCCGGCTGACTGACCGTATTTCAAACAGTAGGTTGTACGAAAAGTGTGGTTCAATCCCGCTTTCTGGGGCTATAATGAAAGAAAGGTTGAGATGGCTAGGCCACGTTCTACAGATGAAGGATGACAGATTACCGAAGATTGTCCTTTTTGGCCAACCGTCTGGGGCTACACGCAAAGCAGGTCGTCCTTGTCTGGGTTGAGAGGATGTCATAAATAAAGATTTAAAGGAAATGGGAACTTCCTGGGAGGGTGTAAAGAGGGAGGCTTTAAATAGATTAGGTTGCAGGAGGAGCGTGCGTAGTTGTGTTGGCCTCAGGCGGCTTGGTGCTGCAGTGACTTATTAGTAGTAGTAGTAGTAGTAGTATATATATATATATATATATATATATATATATATATATATATATATATATATATATATATATATATATATATATATATATATATATATATATATACATATACATATATATATATATATATATACATATATATATATATACATATATATATATATACATATACATATATATATATATATATATATATATATATATATATATATATATATATATATATATATATATATATATACATATATATATATATATATACATATATATATATATATATATATATATATATACATATATATATATATATATATATATATATATATATATATATATATATATATATATATGTGTGTGTGTGTGTATATATATAATTTATATATATATATATATATATATATATATATATATATATATATATATATATATATATATATTAAACTGACAATCCAAGGTCATTTGTTTTTTTTTAGTAAAGCCTAAATTGTGTTCTGGTTTGTCAGCCCTACTAATGTTAATTTTTGCTCGTTTTTTAGTTTGACTTGGCTATTTATTCATAATAGCCAATATATATATATATATATATATATATATATATATATATATATATATATATATATATATATATATATATATATATATATATATATATATATATATATACATATATATATATAAAATTTTTCTATTTATTTAAATTAAAAAATTGAAAACATAGAAGACATATTTCATTGTTAGTAAAGGTAAGTCCAGGAAGTCCACATGTTCATAGTTTGTTTTGATTTAGTTCAATGTCCAACAGTTCAATATTACTTATATTTGATTACTGAAGACATTGTTAAATGCTCTTTGGACTATTGGTTACAAAATGGCTATCTTGTAATTTCGATTGAATGCGATTGGGGAAAAGAGGGTGTCCGGGAGGGGGGGGGGCTATTTTCCCTCCATCATGTTTTATTCTTAATGTGGAACTAGAACTACACATTTCAAAGCAAATGAGCCTCCTCTGAAGTTCACAAGACCACCCCTTCAATCAAAATCTTACATGCCCTTGGGCATAGCTCGCAACCCTTTCCCCCAGACTCTGGGGGTTGTGCCAACTCCAAAGGTCGTGTTATGTGATCTTTGGACTATTTTTAACAAATGGCTATCTCAAAATTTATATTAAACACATTTGGGGAAAAATGACGTGGGGGGATAGCTGCCCTCTGATAAATTTGACTCTTAAAAGGGCACTTAAACTACCAATTTCCGCTCCAGTGAGCCCCATCCAAATTTTATACGACCATCCTTTCCGTAAAAACCTTATATGCCCTTGGAGCATAATATACAACCGCTGCCCAGAGGGCTGGGGATGGGGAGGGGTCTCGTCCTCAAAGACATAATTTCCGGACTTTTAAACAAGGTCAAAAAAAATATTATCTTAAAATTTTGATTGGAAGTGTTTGGGGAAATGATGGGCATGGGGGGACTGTTTGCCCTTCAATCACTTTTGATTATGAAAGACGGCACTAGCCCTTTCAATTTCCAACTGAACGAGCCCTTTCAATGTTACTACAAAAACAAATGGCCACCTTAAAGTTTCTATCAGATACATTTTGGGAAAATACAACACGTGAATGTCTGTTCAGGGGCGGGTATCTGCCCTCTGATACCTTTGACTCTGAAAAAGAGCGATTGCCAATCCAATGAGCCCTCTCTGATGTTTATACGACCCCCTTATATGCCCCAGGGCTTAACCCTTGCTCTGAGGGTTATGGGGAGGGGGGTTATCCTCAAAGACATGATTTCTAGACCTTTCAACTATACTGCACAAAATGGCTATCTAAAAAAATTGGACGAGTTTTGGGAAATGATTGGTGTATGGGGGGGGGCTGGTTGACCTTTAATCACTTTTGACTGTCAAAAAGGACACTCGAACTTCTGATTACCAATCCAATGAGCCCCCTCCAAGGTTTATACAACCACCTTTTCTATAAAAAAAAAAACATAAAACAAAAATACATTGTACCCACATCACTCTTTACTTAGGCAGCACTATTGCGCTGCCTATGACATTTTTATTTTGAGATGTCTATTATACAGCATTGCAAGTGCCGAAAAGACAGGAAAGGCCCCCCCCATAAAATTCAGCTTATGGGCACCCCTGCGGGATGGTTGGAAAAAATTAAAAAATACATTAAAGGCTTATGGCCCTTTTAGGAAAGATGAATGACACAAAATAGTCCATTTTTGTAGTTTTCAGCAAGAAAATTATCTATTAGTAATTGCACATGCATACAATTTGTATTACATTAAGAAATTTTGATTTGAAGCCAACTGTAGTTTTGATGAACCAAGATGCGTGTAGCTTTTGGATGTTGATTTAATAGTTACTTTTTCCTTTGAATGGTCACACAAATTTGAAGATGCTAAGTCTGCAATATTTTGCTTCGTCATTGAGTGCATTCTGATTTTCTTTCCCATATCATTTTTCTTCGGCTAATTTTTTCCGTCTGGACAATCTTATATATAAACATTTGAACAGCATCATAAAAAATGACCTATACATACTTGCACCAGTTGATGGCTGTAAAATCATTCAAAGTTCAAAACATCAATGAAGATCTCTCCTGCTATGCTCAACTGCTTATAAATTTTAGCTGGAAGTTCAATTTTTTGGTTTGCCCCTCCAAATGAGTACTTTTCTGAACTCATCCCCACCTCCAAAGAAACATTTGGCACAAAATGGGTTTAAATTTGCAATAGGGGTTTTCTGGAATAGCAGAGTTATGACCAAGGATTTTGTTACTTCTTGACTTCAAAAGATAGCTTATATGGAAATAATTATCTAAAAAAAAATTAGGCGAAAAATAATAATGCACTTAATGATGGAGCAAAATATTACAGACCTAGCACCTTACCTTAATCACCATCACCTTACTCCATCTGATGGCTTTGACTGTCAGTCAAATCTCCGCTTCCCCTTCTCCCACTCCTTATCAAGTTGGTTTTTGAAGGACTGGATGGAGGGAGCCATGACAGTTGAATCTTTCAGTTGATTCCAGTGGTTTATGACTCTTCTCAAAAAGAATGATTGGTAAGTTCTTAATCAGGAGCTTGACTTTGGTAGCTTCTTGGAGTGTCCTCTTGTGTTATGCTGGCTGGAACTGAGATATCTGCCAAAAATTGCTGACTTTTCATTCTGCAGCTTGTAAGTAAGCATCATATCCCTGTGCAAGCATCTGTAAACTAAAATGGGTACTTTTTAGTGCCTGAGGTGGTCCTCATATGAGGTTGATGTGAGACTTCTTATGCATTTTGTTGCTCATCTCTGTGCATTTTCGATGAGCCTCACATCTTATTGGTAAGAAGGACCAGCAAGACACATGCCAAAATCGACATGGGGTCTGACAAGAGCTTTATATAGTTTTATAAATATAGATCCCTATCTGCTATTAATAGTCCATTTTAGTAATCCAAGACTGGAGCTTGCACATGTTGAACATGGCTATGAAATTTAAACTTATCATCAATGATGACACCAAGATCCCTTTCTTCTGCTCTGCTCTCTAATTGTTCTCTTACTTTTGTGGTGGGGTTACAGATGGTGTAGTTAGCCTTTGGGTTATTAGGTTTAAATTGTAATACATAGCATTTGCCAATGTTGAATTGGAGAAGCCATTCTTGGGTCTAATCTTGTAGCTCGTATGCCATGCTGGATGCTTTGGGGGTATTAGAGAGTTGGACCCAGTACAGTACCCTGTGGAACTCTACTCATTACTTTGGCCTTGTCAGAGTAAATTGGTTGGCCATCTGCAGCAAATATGCAAATTTTCTGCTTACAATTTGTAAGAAAGTTCATTAACCAGTCTATAACAGCCTGATTGATGCAGACAGCCGGATTTTGGAGTGCAGTTGACTGTGAGAAACCTTGTCAAAGTTCAGCAACAGCAGGCCAACTGGATGTCCATGGTCAATTAAATCTGTGATTTCCTTGTATGATTCCAAAAGGTTTGTTTCAATTGATTTCCCTGACTGGAAGCCATGCTGCTTGGGTGACAAGATCTTTTTGGAGGCCAAATGCTTAAGGATTGAATAATTGGCAATGCACTCAAGTATTTTGACAACAACTGAGGTCAGGCTAATAGGCCAATAATTTTCAGACTTTTAACAGTTACCTTTCTTGAAAACCTGTGTAATGTTGGCTATTTTCTAGACTGCTGGTAGATCTCTAGAAGCAAGTAATTTCTGGAAAATTTTCCTAAGTAGTTCTGCTATGATTGCTGTGGTTTCTTTTAATAGCCTGGGATGTAGGTTATCAGGTCCAGGTGACTTATTAGTATGTAACATCTGTAAACAGCTGAGAACCTCTGTGAGCAATAGAGTGATGCTATCCATTAGGGTTCTTACAATGTATTCTGGTGAAGGAGGTAAGGGAAGGAGATGAGTTTGCAAGCTTGTTGATGTCAGCCATCTCTTCACCTTCCTCTGTTACCAGTCTCATGATGCCTTGTCTATTATGGTCTTGGCTAGAGACATATTGCCAGAATTTCTTTGGGTTTGTTGTAGCTTCATCTGCAAGCTTAGATTCAAAGCTTGTATACAAATTGCATGTCAAATTTTTAAGTTTTTTCCTGCTTTTTGAGAATTATTCTTTGTTTTCTGGGGATGGATGCTTCTTGTAATTCTTTCATTCTCTGTTGATTTCCTTCTGAATACCTTTCATCATTGTTGTTTGTGTTTGTGGTTTTGGAATCAGTTTACTCAAAGTGTACAGTTCAGCTTTGCTTAGCAGTATTCCTTTGAAGCATTACCATTGCTGTTCTAAGGAACCAATTAGGACATAATCCCAGGAGATGTTGCTGAGATCTATTCTAATCTTCTCAGTCTTTGAAGGTCCTTTTTTAAATTTTTGTGACAATTTAACAGAAAAATACCAATTAGATCATTTTTATGGATTAACAAGCATCTTTGTTGAGCTGTAAAGTGTGAACTCTACTTGGCTTCATTGCTTTGGGCTACAACTTTGCCCCCCCCCCAAAGACTTTGATGAAATTACACCATTACAGGGTAAATGTTTAGTCTTGTTACTTACAAATGCTAATTCTAGAAGTGCATCCATTTCTGGTTGACCCTCCTCCTCCATGGGGCAAACTAAAAATGCATAAAGTGGGCAGGGTTTTGAAGCTGAGGGAAATGTTGGGGTTGTACAATATGAATAAAAATTACATTTGAAATACTATTTCCAGTCATCACTGGTAACTTCTGTATAGTAGTAAGTCAAAAGATAATCAAAAAACTTATGTATCCATTAATGGTAATTATCCACTATCACTTTCCATTTGAAACTAGCCAGTGAACCCGTGAATCAGAGCAATTTGTTTAATATTACATTTATGTTGTGTTGACTTGAAGAAATGCCTTCTGATGCAATGGGGATTATACAGTTTTTTCAGTTCAAGATTAAATTTGTTTTAAAAGATTCTTTGGCTATGGGAAGGCCTTGGTGAAACAAATTTGGTTGAATAGTGATTCTTGAGACTGAATATTACCTATAGAGTAAAGCAAATTAGTTAATGAGCCCTGTGGGCAGCAGGACAAGGTCTGTATTCTATATTTATTGAATAATTGTTTGGCCTGAAGCCTGAAAGAGCAAACAAAAAGTAGGTCATAAATATGAACTAACAATTCAACCAATCAGAATAGAGACCTTGCCCTGCTACCTGCAAGGCTCATGGACTAATTTGATTTGCTCTATAGTTAATATTCACTCTCAAGAATCACTATTCAACCAAATTTGTTTCACCAGGGTCTTCCCATAGCCAAAGAATCTTTTTTTCTTTCTTCTCTTTTTTTTAAATGTATACAAAACACTTTGCAGCACCTGCTAAGAAAGCCCCAAAGGTTTGTTGGCAGCATGTAGTAGTCTTCTCTACTCTACATAGTACTAAATACAAACATATAAACTACATACATTCAGTAGGTAAAAGATCAGCATGATTGATTTGTGGTGGGTTTGGATGCTAATTATAGTTTATACCTTCCTATGATGTAATTTAGTTTGTGGTGCCTCAAGTGTTGTATATATTTAGTTAATGTGGATTTATTGGTTTATGTATTTAGGCTAATGTGGATCTGTTATTTGTTTCTTGTTTTCTTGTTACCTTTTGTTATTATTTTATACTCCATTTAAGACAATTTTTATTCTACAAATGGGAAATAAATTTATCATCATCATCATCATGCATGCATACTATTCTTTTGCAAGGAAAAATCTCTTAACTGCAGCCTTGAAGGATGTAAGATGACTTGAATTTTGTATTCCAATTGGAATAATATCCTATAGAGGAAGGCAAAATTTCTGATGACAAAAGTAGCTCTAATTGCATCAGAAGGCATTTCTTCAAACCAACACAGCATAAACATAATATTTAACTAATTGCTCTGATTCATGGGTTCACTAGCTAGTTTCAACCAGAAAGTGAAAGGGGATAATTAGCATTAATAGATGCATAAGTTTTTTAATTATCTTTTGACTTCCTACTATAAAGAAATTACCAGTGATGACTGGAATTAGTATTTCAAACATAATTTCATTCATATTGTACAACCCCAACATTTCCCTTTGCTTCAAAACCCTGCCCACTTTACTCATTTTTAGTTTGTTGAAGGAGGATTTTAGAAATCTAAAAAATGGATGCACTTCTAGAATTAGCATTTGTAAGTGTTCTAAACTGGAAACTATGCTGGAAAGCAGCATAGTTAGAGCTTGTGATGAAACTAAACATTTACCAATTACAGTAAAAAAAAATGTGAATAACAATGAAAGTAGACATTATAGCATGGACAAAATCAATAAAAAACATACAGTAGGGTCTATTAGTATGCAGTTGGGTCTTCTCAGAAGGAAACAATACACAATCCTGAAAAAATTGAAAAACCCCAAAAATGCTTACTAATATTATTTTTCAAAACATTTTCCTTTACTTTACTCCTCTTCTCTGTAAGTTTTAGTGATAGCCTATAGGATATACATAAATGGGGTTGGGGATAAAGCAAAATGAAGGGCTTTAAGAAGTGATATGTGTTTAAATATTTTCTCAAGTCGTTTTCAGTATTTTATCTTCCTTCTGAGTAGGCCAAATTTTATACTAATACTAAACATATTGCATATTATGAAGTAAAATGTTGCTTTTTTAATCTTGTAAAAACCTATATCCTAAAACTATATATGTGACTATATGGGGGAGGATCATTTGAGAGTGAGAGTCCAGTGTACAATCAATCCTCTTCAGAAGGAACGCTATAAAATTCTCAGACTAACTTATAAAAATTCTAAGAAACTTACCTAGGCAATATCATTCCTATAAACACTTCACTCTACTCTTACCTCACCGACCTGAACTTACCTGATTTAAAGGCTTTTGTCTTGAAATAAAATTCTCATTTGAAACTTTTCTCTGATTCTTAATAGATTCCTCATTGGCAAACATCCAGTTTTTCAGCTGAGAACTAGAGTGGAACATGTTAGAAAATTCAATTTTTTATCTTTCCAGAGCCATCTATCAAAGAATCAGCATTATTGTCATTTAGTGTGCATTGCCTGTCAGAATCATAATTTATTGACATTAATATTTTTTTGCTGACATTTGCACCACGTCGCCGAGTCTAAAAAATTCTGCCCCGTGAATTAACAAAAAAAAATTTGTGACTGAAGTTTGACTAAACTAGAAGGATCTTCATTAATTATGGTTAAAACCCAACTTTTTGTGACGCTCATTTGTAAAATTTTAATTGAGGGGCTCTTTGCTAGGCCAAACTTAATTTCGAAACAATAAGTTACATGAAGATAGGCTATTTGTTAAGCCTAATCTTTTAAATCTTGAGCATTTCACATTACTTGGCTTAGTACAATAGGAACACACTGCTCAAAATTTGAATTACTAAAATTAATTGGGTCGTAGATAACTTCTCGTTTTCAAAGACCTTATGGTTACCAGTGTTTTGAATTTTTAAAAGGCAAACTCAATTGGGACATTCCCTGCCTAGACTGTAATTAACGATGATTAAGCACAAAAAAATGTCACGAAGCCATACCTCTTATTATAATTAATTATAATTATCGGACTTGGAAGGCTCGTCCCGATTATTTTCAATGATGACACATTTTTTACTGAAACTTGTACTGAGTCACCGAATTAAAAAAAAATCATCCCCTGCTCATTAGTAATTTCTGTTCTGCACTTGTAAAATAATTAGCTATTTTTAGTTGGGATCTGTTCTAGTCTGTTCATATTCTGTTGCTAGTTTTAGAATTTATTTGATACAATGCGTGTAAGAAAATTTAATAAGCCCAAACTCTGAAAAATAATATTAATACTAGATTTTGCGTTGACGCACTGCTCATTATTGGATGAGCTGTTAATTTTGATAAGACCAACCAATATGATCAGCGCAATGTGAGTAAATAACCAATTGCCACTTTTAAGTTTGCACTTGTGAAAAAACAAGTTTTCACTAATTTCCCTTTTGTTTCTTGTTGTCTTTTAGCAACCTTTTAAGAGCAAACTTCTTACTTATACTCTTCCATCAATATCAACAGAAATTCAAAGATTCTCGGGATGATAAAAAATACACATTTCTGTGAATGACAGGATTAATTATTTTAAGTACCCTATCAGGCAGCTCCAGGGGCGGATCCAGCCTTTCGTTCTAGGGGGGGAGGGATTCTTACCGAAAAGAGTGGGGGTAGTGTCCTTTTTGTCGGCCACAAGGCTGACTTTATTTTTCACGTTTTAAGTTTCCCTGGCGTCTCTTGTTTAACGAAAATGTGGTTTTCATATATTACAATAATGATTACAAAAACTGTACTTGATCAACTGACAACTGTTTACAAGCAAAATTCAAGCTTCCTGGCTCCACTGTTCGCAAACCTGTCAATTACTCTGTCAATGCTGATATCGATGTCGCGGTGCATATTAAGGAGGGCCAAACCACTGAGTCTAGTTTGCCCCATCTGTGCTCTGAGCCAGGTTTTCAGTTTGCGTAAAGTTGAGAAGCTACGCTCGGCAGATGCCACACTCACCGGAAGAGATATAAAAATATCAAGAAGTGAGCTGACATAAGGATATAGGTGCCTGTCACATTCCTTGGCAGTTTCTTCCACTGAACTAGGAAAAATACCTCCTTCTCTCTTAACTCGAAGCCATCTACTTCTCCACACATGCACCTCTGCCAAAATAAGTGTTGCCCTGGTAGACGGCACGGTTAAGCCAAGAAGTTGACCGTACATGCTAGAGATCTCTTTGACGGAAGATTGCAGCAAATCATCGGTACAATTCACAATATTTGATAGCAGCAGTACGGTTAACCGGAAAGAGTTCAGCGTGTCTCTTGACAATCGGCTCTTTAAGTCACTTATGACTGAGTCGAGCATAGGTATAAAAACAACACGTCGATAATATTCTTCAGGCATAGTATGAGGAGGATTATTTCGATAAGCCTGTCTTTGTGTAATCCTTGGAACTTCAACAGCCAATTGGATTTTATCTGACAATTCTTATACTTGCTCGAATACTAATGCGAACTCTTCGTCACACGTTTCCTGTCGCTTTGCTAGAACATCCGAAAGATCGCAAACGTGGCCATCGGCAGCGCTCAAGTCCAAAGTCTTCTTCTGGAATAGCCGACTAAGAGGCAAGGTCAGATCGCAAATACTGTGTAGACATTGAAGGGAAACCACAAATTCCGCACTATGTAACGCTGTGACAAGCGTCTTTGCCTTCGGAGCGGTCACTGATTCACTCCAGTGACTAATGTGTTCCAAAGCCTGGATGATTTTTGGAAGTTCGTACACAAACTGCATAAGTGACTCGTGTCGCTCGATCCACCTTGTCTCGCCGATTCCCGTGAGCTGAGCTTTTAGAACCTTATTCAAGACGTAATTTCTCTTCGCAGATGCATTAAAAATGCAACAACTTCTTTTATAATGCCTATGGCATTTCTGATGCTCGAAACAGCTGAGCTTCTTGACAAATAAAGGTTCAGGGCGTGGTTAAAGCAGGGACAACGAGACGCATTTTTAGCTTTTTTCTGAATTTCGACTACAGCACCACAGTTATTTGATACCATCATTGCACACCCATCCGTCCCGATTCCAACACAGTCGAGTAAATTCAAACCCATTTCTTCTAAAAGGCTCAGAACTAGCTGGCCAACCACATTTCCGTTGACAGTCGGCTCTTTGTCTGCAGTGGAAGGTTCAAAGGTGGCATGATGAACGTCAACAAAACCTATGAGGTCCTTGGGTCTATGGTTATCGAAGGCATAGCAGAGAGCTAAACTAAGTTGCAAGGAAAGTGACACATCTGTTGTCTCATCAAAAATGATGCTGTAATACCTTGCTGACTTTACTCTTTCTAGAATGACACCTATAACTTCTTTCGCACAACTGTCAATCAACTGGTTTTGAGTTGTTTTGCTGATGTAGGTAGCATTTTTTCCTGATGTTTTCAGTTGTTCCTATAATTTACTATCGCCACTTTCAGCACGATAATGTAGTATTTCTCGGAAGTTTCCTTCATTGGAAAGCGACATGTCATCCAAGTTTAAGCTGCCATCATCCCGATGGCCCCTCAGTGGAATATTCTGCCTTCCTAGAAATATGATTGATTCCAGAATCAGCTTAAGCCTCTCTCGGTTTTCTGTTACTTGCTTCATTCGCTGTTCGTTGACGCGATTATTTACAGATTCCTGCGGAGAATGGTAGACTCTTAGAAACGACTTTCCAGCCTCTACTGCGTCATGATGGTACTGGGAAGTATCATGTACTGTCAAGTCTCCATCTTTTCCCAGCAACTTAGCAAATTTTGTGACATGCTTTGTGTTGTCGGGGAACCTGTCTGTTTGAACCCCCTAGCCCCAGTTACAAAAAGAGGGCAGTATTTGCAAAAAAGGCCTTTCTGGGCAGCAGAATATACAAGCCAGTGGAAACTCTGCAAATGAGAATCGCTCAAGTACCTTTTTTCGTCTTTTCCCCGCTTTAAATGAACAGAATATGGCATTTGGCATCCAATCGGGAGTTTCCATTGCCTCTCCAGAAGCTCGCACTTTATTCGGTCGTCAATGGCATGTATTGGACCGATGTGGATCCCAATATCGTTTTCCGGAAACAGGGTAGGGGCTGGGGGTTTTGCTGGATGATCACTCTGAACGGTAACGGGGTTAACAGAAGATTGCAAAGTGTTAGGAATTTGCCCGTGTTCGCCAATTCTAACAGAACTAATTGAAGAGCTACTTGCAGTTACAGTTACACTATCCATTCTGCGAGACTTTGAAATAAAAAGCTGTCAAGCGTCTTTTGTCCGCGTTTTCCCGACACCAATATCGTTTAAACGACGAAAATTCTCGTGACACATACACATTCAAATTTCATTATACACTGGAACGAAATGTTTCTTTTGACACTTCAGATCCGGTTGCGTTGCGCAACCCCACCCACTTCCAATTTTTACATCGAACAGGGAGGCGAGAACTAGCTAAAATTTATCGGGTGAATTGTTGCTATGCTATGAGGTGACAAAAAATACTCGAGGCTAGCTTGATAGTGGAAAAACTGTGGAATGAACGTAATGTAAAAAGGTTTTATAGTCTAGTTACAGTAGTTAGAACATGCGTTAATGCAGACTTCCGTAAGTGCAGTAAAAAAAATTACAGTCCGTCTAGGGGGGGGGGCGATCGCCCCCCTGGATCCGCCCCTGGACAACTCTCTTGAGTTCCGTATTTATTTAAACGCGTGAGCTACTCTAAACTCTGTCCTGTGGCGGCCCAGTGAGTTTGAATTCAGCTTAGTCATGCGAAACCTTGAGAACAAATTCAGTTGTAGCAACAGACTACAGGGCCTACGAAAGGACCTTAGTAGAAAAGAAGAGTCGCTAATCTGATATAGCGTAGTACAATACTTAAAAATATAGAGTACTGGTGCATATATCTTCATAATACAGCAGACAAGCAGTTTATTTCTGTCAGAAGGTTTTACTTCAGAAATATATAATCTTAAGATCTTATTTGTACAAGTTCACCACCACCAAGAATTACAAGAGGGGAAGCGTCTTTCACAGTAAGATCTTACGCATAGTTTTCTCTTTTGACTGCTAGATAATATTAAGTAAAAACTGTTGATCAATGATGTTCAAGATACTTTGAAAAAGTACCGCAGATACAAATGTAAAATGCTTAGGTTCAAAATTCCTTAAATACGCATTTGAAATAACTGGCCTAAAATGCAGTTTTTATTTAAATACTTTTGAATTGAGCATTTCAAAATACACAAATACATAGCTTGAAAAATCTAAAAGTAGGAAATCAACGGTGGATCAATTCGTCCATAAATCCATAAATCCATAACAAACAAATACAAAGTAGAAACAATAGGGAAAATCTTTTGAAGACAGTGGAAATCAATTCGGTGGATATTTTGGCCCTATATCCAAGGGCTGTCTTCAGCACAATACGAGAAAGAATATATATATATATATACTAGCTGATGGGGTGGCGCTTCGCGCCACCCCAACACCTAGTTGGTGGGGGCGCTTCGCGCCCCCCGCGCGCGTAAGTCGTTACGCGCCATATTAGTTACGCGCCATTGTAGTTGTGTCCCTATGTCCCACCTGTGAATATAGATATATATATATATATATATATATATATATATATATATATAAATATATAGGGAAAATCTTTTGAAGACAGTGGAAATCAATTCGGTGGATATTTTGGCCCTATATCCAAGGGCTGTCTTCAGCACAATACGAGAAAGAATATATATATATATATACTAGCTGATGGGGTGGCGCTTCGCGCCACCCCAACACCTAGTTGGTGGGGGCGCTTCGCGCCCCCCGCGCGCGTAAGTCGTTACGCGCCATATTAGTTACGCGCCATTGTAGTTGTGTCCCTATGTCCCACCTGTGAATATAGATATATATATATATATATATATATATATATATATATATATATATATATATATATATATATATATATATATATATATATATATATATCCATGGGAAAACAATCCGTATTCAGATCTATACCTCATGATTCTAATGATTGCCCTTGAGCTTTGTTGATGGTGATTGCTAATAGAACATTCCCTGGGTCGCCATCGTCATTTATATATCCCCCTGAGCCCCCGGCGTCCCTGTTGTAGTTGTGTCCCGGTCGTCATTTGTGTCCCGGTCTGTATATACATTCGTTTTTGAATTGGTATTTTTTTAGGTTTTAGTTTTTTACCTTTTTTTCGTTTTTTTTTCTTTTTTTTAGTTTTGTTTTTCTCCTTTATTTTTCATTTTTTTTTTCTTTTTCATTTTATTTTCTTTTTTAGTTTTTTATTAGTTATTAGTTTTTTTTTCTTTTTAGTTTTTTTGTACTTTTTACCTTTTTTTTAGTTTTTAATTTTTTTTTTACTTATGTCCTGGTCGTCATTTATACTCCCTGTGTCCCGGTCGTCATTTGTGTCCCGGTGCTTTGTTGATGGTGATTGCTAATCGAACATTCCTTGTGTCCCGGTCGTCATTTATATTCCCTATGTGCCGGTGTCCCGGTCGTCATTTGTGTCCCGATGTCCCGGTCTGTAATTTCGTCAGTCGAAAACATGACGTCAGTCGACACAGAAACATGACGTCACCTGACAGATCCACAGACAGACAACTTATTTATATATATATATATATATATATATATATATATATACATATATATATATATATATATATATATGTATATATATATATATATATATATATATATATATATATATATATATATCCACTGAATTGATTTCCACTATCTTGAAAAGATTTTCCCTATTGTTTCTACTTTGTGTTTGTTTGTTCATTTAAATAATACTAGAAAATCCTGCACCCCCTCCATGGAAATTCTCTTCCCTCATGATAAATGCCTCCATGGAAAGATCCTCCCACGTAAGAGGAGGGTTACCACTCGTAGTACGGGTTTACCACGTAGGCTGGGGTCTACGTGCTCTCCAATTTTTTGGTCACTTAAAAAGGACACTGGAACTTTTAATTTCCGTTAGAATCAGCCCATTCGCGACTATAGGACCACTGGTTCGATACGATCACCCCTGAGAAAAAAATACAACAACAAAACAAATAAACAGGCATTCGCGATATGTCTTCCGGCAAGAAATACAAAGTTCCACATTTTTGTAGATAGGAGCTTGAAGCTTCTACAGTAGGGTTCTCTGATACGATGAATCTGATGGAGTGAATTTCGTTAAGATTCTATGACTTTTAGGGGGTGCTTCCCCCTTTTTATGGCACTTGATATTAACCAAGTGACATATAGCAATCGCAAATTCTGTCTGTCTGTCCGTCAGTCTGTCGGTCCCGGTTTTGCTACTTTAGGCACTTCCAGGTAAGCTAGGATGGCGAAATTTGGCAGGCGTATCAGGGACAAGACCAGATTAAATTAGAAAAAAAAGAAGTATTTTTAGCTTACGAACTGTTGATGAGATCTTAATGAAATTTGATGTTTGGAAGGATATCGTGTCCCAGAGCTCTTATTTTAAATCCCGACCAGATCCGATGACACTGGGGGGAGTTGGAGGGGGGGGGCCTAAAATCTTGGAAAATGCTTAGAGTGGAGGGATCAGGATGAAACTTGGTGGGAAAAATAAGCAAAAGTCCTAGATACTTTATTGACATAACCGGAACGGATCCGCTCTATTTGGGGAGTTGGGGGGGGGGGGTTTAATTCTGAAAAATTAGAAACAATAAGGTACTTTAACTTACGAAGGAGTTATCGTATCTTAATGAAATTTCATATTTAGATGGACCTCGTAACTCATATTTCTCGTTTTATATCCAGACTAGATCCAGCCTCATTTGGGGGGGGGGCGGAAATCTTGGAAAACAATTAAAGCGGAGAGATTAGGATGAAACTTGATGGGAGGAATAGAAACATGGCCAAGATACGTGACTGACATAACTGCACAGGATCCGGCTTCGTCGCTGGAGATGGGAGGGGGGGATAATTCGGAAAAATTAGAAAAATAAGGGATTTTTAACTTAAGAACAGGTGATCAGATCTTTATTAAATTTGATATTTAGAAGGAGCTTGTGTTTTAGAGCTCTTGTTTTAAATCTTGACCAAATCCGGTGACATCGGAGGAAATTGGAATTCGTGGAAAACGTGAAAATTGAAGTATCTTTATCTTACAAATGGGTGATCGGATCTTAATGAAACTTGATATATAGAATATAGTTAAGATATAGTTAAATTAGAAAAACAAGTTTTTTCAACTGAAAGTAAGGAGCGACATCAAAACTTAAAACGAACAGAAAATATTACGTATATGTAAGGGATTTTTGCCTCCTCGACACCTCGCTCTTTATGCTAAAGTTTTTTATTGTTTTAAAAAGTAGAGTTGAGAGAAAGAGTTAAACTTTAGCGTAAAGAACGGGACATTGAGGAGGGGACAATCCCTTTCATATTCGGAATAATTTCTGTTCGTTTTGAGTTTTAACGTCGATCCTTACTTTCAGTTGAAAAAACTTTTTTTATTTAATCACAGTAGAATTAACCTCAATATCACAGAGAATTAATCACAATAGAATTAAGCGAATATAAATTTGATGAGAGTGTGTATAGGCTATTCTATAATGCCTTTTTTCACATCTAGACGAGGAGCCTCCCGAAGAAATAGGAAAGAACGTAGACAACGAGATGAAAAAAGATGAAATTACTAACCTAATATCGTTAAATTATTGAATAACCTCCTAAATATTATGCCTTGTTCTATTTCATTATTACAATTCCTGACTGATATTTATAATGCGTTGTTTTTTCCTCTGATGCAATACTACAGGTAAGAATTAAGAAAATCAAGGTTTAATGTAAATGGTTATACAAAATTGCTGCGTCAGTTCAAAACAAGAGGAAGAGCGTGTTAAAAGCATAGATTTATTATTTTGAATAACTTTGATTGAATTATTACTTGAAGACCGTATTACCTTTCAAACAGTTCGTGGTAACGAACTGTAGTAAGGAGCGACCCGGCTCAACAGTAACCAAAACTCTACAAAACGGAATTTTGATACCAATAGTTACATCAAAAGAATCGCATTTTAATGCTGATTTTAAATATATAAGTTTCATCAAGTTTAGACATACCCATCAAAAGTTACGAGCCTGAGAAAATCTGCCATATTTTAGAAAACAGGGTGAAACACCCCCTAAAAGTCATAGAATCTTAATGAAAATCACACTATCAGATTCAGCGTATCAGAGAACCCTGTTGTACAAGTTCCAAGATCCTATCTGCAAAAATGTGGAATTTTGCATTTTTTGCCAGAAGACATATCACGGATGCGTGTTTATTTGTTGTTTTTTTTTTTTTTTTTCCCAGGGGTGATCGTATCGACCCAGTGGTCCTAGAATTTTGCGAGAGGGCTCATTCGAACGGACGTGAAAAGTTCTAGTTCCCTTTTTAAGTGACCAAAAAAATTAGAGGGCACCTAGGCCCCCTCCCAACCTCATTTTTTCCCAAAGTAGTCGGATCAAAATTCTGAGATAGCCATTTTATTCAGCATAATATAACTATGTCTTTGGGGACGACTTACTCCCCCATAGTCCCCGTGGGAGGGGCTACAAGTTGCAAATTTTGACCAGTGTTTGCATATATTAATGGTTATTGGGAAATGTAGAGACGTTTTCAGGGAGATTTTTTGGTTGGGAGTTGAGAAGAGGGGGTTATGTGGGGGAAATTTTCCATGGAGGAATTTGTCATGGGGGAAGAAGATTTCCATAAAGGGGGCGCAGCATTTTCTAGCATTATTTAAAAAAAAAACAATGAGAAAATAAATATGAAAAAGTTTTTTTCAACTGGAAGTATGGAGTAGCATTAAAACTTAAAACGAACAGAAAATATTACGCATATAAGGGGTTCACCTCCTCCTAATACCTCACTCTTTACGCTAAAGGATTTTTAGTAATTTCAACTATTTATTCTACGGCCTTTGTGATTCAGGGGACAAAATTTAAGCTTTAATGCAAAGAGTTATTGACGAGGTATTGACGAGTGGGCGAACCTTCTCATATACGTAATAAAAACATACGAACATAGAAGTTTGTTACGTAAGCTAATTCGTAAGTTACGTATATCTTTTACTAATGAAAACGTTCGTAAAAACTAAAAGCTCTACTTTCCTTTTTAAGTACCCAAAAAATTGGAGAGCAACTGGGCCTCCTTCCCCTCCTTTTTTCGCAAAATCATTCGATCAAAACTATGGGAAAGCCATTTAGCCAAATAAATAAATATGCAAATTTCGCTTTAATTATTCATCTGCGGAGAGCCGAAATCAAAACATGGATTAACTAAAAAACGCTCAGAAATTAAATAAAAAAACAAACAAGTTTTTTAAACTGAAAGTAAGGAGCGACATTAAAACTTAAAACGAACAGAAATTACCCCGTATATGAAAGGGGCTGCTCCTTCTTCAACGCCCTGCTCTTTACGCTAAAGTTTTTACTGTTTTCAAAAAGTCGAGTTGAGAGGAAAAGTCCTGTTGCTTTCTGTGGTCTATTATAAAGTGACAGATTAAGTGAGCGTTGTAAAATCAGAATGGAACCATTCCATGGCGATAATGAGCAATTCTGAGAAGTTACCTCATAATTAAAATCCTGAAACAAGATTTAAAGGACAAATTGCAAATAATTGCATTACGGGTATATACCCAAAGAAGAGCATAAGAAGGTTTATTTATTATTCAGAAAATATTCTGTTTTTGCACTTTCTATTTATTTTGAATTTGTTATTTGTAATTTTTAGTAAAGTAATGTAAAAATTTGTATCATAAAATAAGCAAAATATTTGACAAGTATTTGACAAGTGTAATAGGTGCCGAGATTGTATACAATTCCCTAAAAATACAAAACACATCAATAAAATTAACAAACTATGAAAAATATGAAAATGTTTGTTCAGTTCAGTGTGTATGTCTGGCTTAGCAGCAGAACATCCACTATAAAATTGATCTAGCGAAGAACTTCCAGAGAGAAGTATAGATACAAAAAAGGCAATAGAAATTTTCAGCTTCTTATAGAGTACAAGACTTGTAAATGGAGGAACAAGAATTATTGCAACTTAAGATGGCGGAAATAATAGTTCAAAAATATACTTTCTCTGACCCTTGAGTGAAAAATGCTTAGGTGCCATGCTATCCTCAATTGGGCCCTACTTGTTTGTTCTGATGTACAAGATATTACTGTGTATGGGGGTCTGGTTTACTAAAGGACAATAGTATCTATGACCTTTACAGTTTAATTAGTTTTTATTTCTTTTGACATTAGTAGACTTTTGGACCTTGAAGAAGGGATACTTATTGAACCTCCGAATGAGGACATTCGCCTATTTCTTTTTGGCTCATAATTTTCCATCAAATCATAAGAGCTTTGGTTGTTTCTCTGTTTACTTAAAAAGCTTAAAATTTGTTCAAGAAACTAAGGCACTATACAACAAATTTGAACAATAAAACATGATATAAGAATACAAAATGTCATTAGGATTAAAATAAAGTATTGCTGCACTTCAATTTACATGGCAGTTTCTATAGGCTGGCTTTTAGATCTGACGCTCATACGGCCTATATCAGGCAAATGTGGCGTTGTTTGAGCATGCACTCTATTTAATGCAAGAGCATCTATGTCTGTTTCAAGCACTTGAGATCGGGTACTACCACGATGAGTCACTTTTTGATCTTCAAAATCTGTTTCAAGTAATATTTGAGAGCGAGTGCGTAAACTTAGAGCAGGACTCTTGGCTCTTGTTGGTTCTGATATAAAAGATGCAACTGTTGGAGGGCGTTCTGGCTCAAAGGGAGGGAACGCTGACACTCTTTGAGGTACTACTGGAGGAGGTGGAAGAGTTAGTGGCAATGGAGATCGTACACGTGATCCTGCTTTAAATGAAGTCATCACAGATCTTTCTTCACTGTAAAGAGGTTCCTTCTGATCAAGAAAATCACTAGAATTTGCACGAACAGAATTGGCAACATTTGTATCGTCAAGGCTCCTATCTAAGCCTCGCCCAAAACTACTAGAGGATGAATAAACAGATGGGAGGGGAGGGACAGGTCGTCCCTGAATACGTGAATAATCGGACGGACCTATCGTTCTTAGAGTGCTGTAGTGTGGCTCAGAGGGTGTTGTTAAATGAGCCCTGCCATATTCAACACTTTTAGGATCAGGCAGGCCTACCGAATGAACTTGTTTATATCTAACAGTATCAGCGTTCATGCTAATGTTCCTACTCTGATCTGTACTATCCCAATATTCACTTGTAGTTCTAGAAATGTTGTCAGAAGGGCTTTGGGGGTAGCGATACGACTCAAATTCCCCAGTTTTTTGATTATTTTCAAATGTTTGGTCAAAGTCGCGAAATGTGTTGTTCGTTTCATATATCTCGTAAGACTGAGTGTCATCTATCACTGATGTTGCTGCTTGAGATTTTTCCATTGAGTCTGAACTATTATCGGACATCGAGTAACGGTGGGCTGAAGATACCAGCTTTTGCTAAAAAGAAAACAAAAAATCTAAAAAACACGTATATAGAAAGAGAAAGAGAACTAAAAGTCACTCATGCTCTAATAGCAGAAAGTAATAAAAATGTTTGCACTATTCTATGTTTATTGCCGTATTATGTACATCGAGTCCCAAAAATATGAGGAGGTAGTGGTGTTCAGGTTGTGCCAACCGACCCCCCCTGAAATTTTAACATTTGTAGGTTGATATTTTACTTACCCTTGCTGGAAAGAAAGAACTGGCGTGTGTGCCTGGTCAGGACATAAACATATAAAATAAATTAAACAGTATAACTTTATGTCAAGAATGAATTTGTCAGGTAGAAATTATTGTCCAGGAAACATTTGAACTATGAGAACAATGAGTTGAAAAAGTTCAATTTGAGGATACCACCACCAAACCCTAGTTTGTAGATCAGGTCCTTATGAAGGGTTTAGTTTTTGGAGGTCCCATGGAATTTCAAGAACCGAGAAAAAATAGCGTATCCATGGGGAAGGTGTCTAAGTCACGGTGGCTGGCGTTTACCCCCCCTGAAAAAAACCCACCCACAGAAAATCCCCCACCACTTGGAAAATACCCCCCCCCCGGAATACACCCCCCGCGAAAAATAGCCCCAGGGAAAATGCTCCCCCCCCGTGGAAAAAAAGGCTTTCCAAATTTGAGAATTTTATTTGAGTTTTATTTTTTTTTTACCGTAGGAGGAAGGAATTTTGGCACTTGTGTATTATACGCCACTCACTCAAGTTTACGATGTGTGAAACTATAGAACGAACCGGTTTCTTCGTTAATTTCTTTCAGCTTAGCGCTAGACAAGACAAAGACAAGTGACAGAACAGATGGGAATCATAATTTGGGCTATATATTTGCACATAATGGGGTGGGATAAAGTATTTGGACAGTTTGAAGTCAGAAAACAATTCTTACTTCATTGTATGCAGAATAATTATACCTAACACATTTTGCATGCAGACCCGCTTTACTTTACCCCCCCCCCCTAATTTGTAAATATATAACCCAAATTTGTTTCTAAAGTAACTAAGAATCTAACGAAGAAACCGGTTTGTTCTCGAGTTTTACACATCGCAAACTTGACTGAGTGGCGTATAATACACAAAATCGATTACAAACAGGTTTTTTCGTCAGTTTCTTCGTTACTTTAGAAACCATTCTAAAGGATTTGTTCTCATATTTTACACGGGGATATTTTCCGTGGGGAGGGGGGTAACCTCTGGGGGCGGGGAGGGGGATAACGCCTAAAACCCTAGGCCACAAAAAATTACGTGTCGAAGATGGGTGAGAATAGATTGATCATTCCCTCTATGGATCTTCAGAATAACATTTATGGAGAATGAACTTCTTTGGCAACCTCCGGCTTCAATCTTTCATAATGTTCAGGATGTTTCTTCGTCTGAGTTGAAGCAGCAATGGGCTCTGACTTTTACCTTAGCTGGGACGGTATGGCCTGGACAAAATATTGCCTATATAGTATAATACTAACCAAAGCAGATTCGTTGATCTCAGAGGTAAATTTTTCGTAAGCATTTTATGTTAGAATTTTTTATGTTCCCTGTAAGAACTTGTTCACTGAAGATAGACAATCGATTTTATCAGAATACAATATTGTCAGGAATGCTTTGAATCCTTTTTTCAACAGAAAACATCTGGGAGGCCCTAACCCCCCCCCCCCGCTGCATTTCTGTGGAATGCACACACACAGACACAAACACAAATTTAGGGTTTTCACTTATCTGTGAATTAAAGCCCGCACCAATGGGGTCTATTCACAAACTTTAGGGGAGGAGGCGTACCAAATTCATTTATCAAACTAGTGGAGAAGGGGGGGGGATAAATTTGTCGTTTTTCCGGATGTACAAATGAAAATACCAATGAAATACAAAAACATCAATGACCACACTCTAAATAAAGAAGTATTTTTCAAAGTCTTGGTCGGTGGGAGAGGGGTACATTATCTAAATTGAAAACCTGTAATCAATAGCGTCAATTGTTCGTATCCCCTCCAGCAGCCATTGTCCATCTTCCCGTCTACTTTTTAGCAAAAGCATGGGCATGTGACACCTAATTTGAAATGCAGTCATAGAAGAATTTTCAATGTATATGATTAGAGGTAAAAGAAGAGAATACGGCTCTTCCAATAACACTTCCCTCCCCATCGCCAGATTTTCAGTAAAAAGACTGTCACGCTTTTTTTTAGAATTCTCTTCGAAATTTGCTGCAGGTGTGATTGTTCAATATCTCATTGGTCACATAAGTGATATTTTAAAGCACCTGAATATATTTGCACGTCTTAATTTTCTATGTATTAACGTTAACCAAACTAATTAAATGTTTCTTAGTACTACAAGTTTAGATAAATTCTTTTTGGTTGCAATATTACGAATAAAGTTTTTAAAACGAGATATCTGGTTTCTTTGGTTGAATGGAATTTTAGCTGGAAGAAGAAGAGTAAAATTGTATTGCTCAAGGGAGCAAGAGGCTTAAGTTTACTTCTACGCTTCCACAATTTGTTCACTGTTTCTATATTAAAAATTAGCTATTCTAACCAAAAATTTCTATGGTTTTATAAGGTTTAGCCATTTGTCTATAATTAATCTTTGAATGAACAGGTACTGCTAATATGGTATTTACTACTATTTTTTTTTTGGGTGATTTCTCATCAACAGTTGGATCATGATGCCAAATTAAGTCAATTAAAAAAAAACTTTTGCAGAGTCATATCTACTTTTACAGAGGGTCATATTTGACTCAGTAGCCCCCCCCCTTCCCTCCAATATTATACAAACAAAAGATAATATTGAAATAGTAACTGACATAATTTCTAAAAATCCACCGAATGGAAATAGATCGCTTGTCGTCGGTATCACAGCCGAATATTCTCCCACTAAACTACCGATGGCTAATATAGAATTGTTAAAAATTGGTACATATATTAATCGTTCAGGCACATTATCTGGATTCTGATGTTTTAAGAGGTTTGTTTTAATTAGGGGGGGGGGAGGTTCAGTCTATAGTAATATTTAGTATATCATTGAAAAGGTATGCTTTCATGCTATGACACCCACTGGAAACCAAAATTTAAAAAACAATTAAAAAACCAATATTTATTCACCTTACGCGTAAATAAGCCTGTTTATTCTTGGCCGTCAATAAACTTACAGTCAAAATTAGTTTATCTAATCTTAATAAATAATATACCAGCATAATTTTCTAATCATAATTATTAAACCAGTAATTTTGCCAGTATGTCTAACTTGCCAAAAAGCCAAACTATCGCTCTATCTAAATCCTGACACCCAACTAATAAATGTAAAGAACTCGAGGAGAAAAGTTAGAAAAATCATGTTTATTAACCAGAAAATGACCATCAGTTCCCATGAACATTTGGAATAGTTTCTAAAATCTCTACATTATCATGCGCACTTGTCAAAGATAGCAATACCGGGTGATTAATTAGATAAAATAACCATAAGAAGTGTTGGCCGCATTCACCACCCTTTGAGGGAATGATATTGTTGCTACTGCCACCAAATAATGGTTTTGAGGCAAAGTAAAGTAGTTATATGATTAAAGAACCTTTTAAGAACCAGAAGCGACTCTGAAAATCTAAAACACAGAAATTTTCCGAATTAAAATAGTATTTCACTTAAGAGGAAACAAAAAAGACTAGAATCCATTTTATATTTATTTAACATAAATAGGCTTGGAGCTGTATAAGAACGTACACCGTTTGCGGCAGCTTGGGAGCTGCTCCTCCCTAAAACTCAAACTTCCTTGCTTTCTGGTCACTTCTTTATCAAATTATTAACTTTTTATAATTGACCCACCCCCGTCCGTAATATTTTTCATACTTCGAGTATCTTCCACTAGAATGTTCATTTGTGCGTTCCTGGACATGAATGGCCAATTGAAGCAAGTTTAATTAAAATATTCTTAACTACTGCATATTTCGAAGCAACAGCAGAAACTGGTACAGATTTTATATTTCGGGGCAAAGTAATCTAGTACTAGCTTAAATTAATGATGTATTTAAAAAGTAAAAACATCGATTCGATGTCAGGATATACAGAATTAAATTAGCTTTAAGCAAAGCAGTGTATTTCGAGATATCTTAAGAATGCATCATCTTTTTTTTAAATATTTCCTTAGGTCACACCAATTCAAGCATGTTGACGCGTCTCCAACTATCACATTTTAATCGGTGATAAAACAAAACATGGCTTAAAGAGAATCAGATTATTCAACTTTGATACCGAATAAACCGAAACAATGAAAACTAAAGCAAAACTTTGGTGAACGGGACCGAAAAAGGATCAATGCAACTCTTTAAATTGTTCGGATAAATCTGTGATGCTTTTAGTTCCTTAGTACCGTCTACTTCATTTTATTTGACAAAACATACCTGCATTCCATTTCGTCTTGCATGCCCCAGTTCTGATAAACTAGCTGTTGACATAGCCAGAGACCGTCTCGAAGCTCGAATCGAATTACGTCTTTCCAGTCGCTCAGCAGCTCGATGTCGGGACTTCGATGCCCAAAATGCTAGGCAAAGTATCACCAATAGAAGGCCACCACCAGCTGTGGCAAGGGAAAATATTGTTATAAAATCTTCTGTCCAGCTCAAGGGGTCGACATATATTTTTGGATCTGAAAATGTTCCATGTTCATTAACCCTGTCAATCACTACACTGGATTCGAAAACTGAAGTTTTATTCCAAACAGTCAGAATTTTCTTTTTAATTTTTTATAAAACAAATGAAACCGAGCGCAAGAACACATTTAACGCACATTAATTACATTTCAATTCTCAGTTCTATATCTACTGCGTAATTCTTTTTGGAAGCCTTAGTAAAATGATTTGAAGGATAGTATCTTGGCGTCTAAAAGACACAAGAATGAAAAAGCCAGTGAAAACAGAAGAAAAAATATATACAAATATTTCGGTTGAGAACTTCGCTCAACCTTCTTCAGTGCGGAACAATAATAATAATAATAAAAATGCAGATAAAAGTCGAAAGGGCAATAAAAAACCGAACCTGAAAACAAATGCTAAAACTAAAGTAAATTTCATCTTAGAGTTTTTTGTGATCTTTTTTTTTTGTCATGATTACCCACTGTGGTCTCAGAAATTATTTACAAGAATATTAACCCGCTTTTTCATAATACGCATTGTGCGATGGCCCAAATCAATTCATTAGTAAAGAGTATTATTTAGCACCTAATCAAGCAGCTTTATACATAAAGTAATTCCAGAAGAATCCAGCCTCGCACAAAAACGTTTTGCACATTAGTTTAGGATTGATAATTTTCAGCAATTTTTTTCTAAAATTGAGCTAAAACATTTGGCATTATTAATTTGGGATTGAGAATTATCAACATTTATTTAGTTAACATTCAGCCCAAAACACTTGGAACATTAATTAAAGATTGATTATTATCAGCATTTATCCAGCAAAAATTTAGATAAAAAAATTTGACTTATTAATTTTGCATTGAGAATTGTCAGCATTTATTCAGCTAGACTTCAGCTAAAAATACTTCGTCCATTAATTTATGATTGAACCTTATCAGCATTTATTTATCTAAGATTCAACTAAAAACATTTGGCATACTAATTTAGGAATGAGCATTATCAACATATATTTAGATTTTTTTTTTATCTAGCCGAACTTTGATCATTATATCAATTTCACGATTGCTTTAAACATTCTGCAAATATCTTTAATCGCAATAATTGAATGTAGGTTAACTGTAAAACATTAAAACGTTCATCTTTAGACGAAGGGATTAAGAAATAAAGAATATATGCAGCTATCATCAATGTTTTACGTAAATACTATTACTACTAATAACTCACTGCAGCACCAAGCCACCTCAGGCCAACACAGCTACGCACGCTCCTCCTCCAACCTAATATATTCAAGGCCTCCCTCTTTACAGCCTCCCAGGAGGTTCCCATTTCCTTTAAATCTTTATTTATGACATCCCAGCCCAGACGAGGACGACCTGCTTTCCGTGTAGCCCCAAAAGGTTGGCCAAAAAGGACAATCTGTCATCCTTCATCCAAAGAATGTAGCCTAGCCATCTCAACCTTTCTTTCATTATAACCCTAGAAAGCGGAATTGAATCACATTTTTGTACAATCTACTGTTTGAAATACGGTTGAAATACTGCGTACCCAGAACAATCCGTAGGCAATTCCTCTGGAAAACATCTAGTAAATTTTCGTCTGCTTTTCGGAGCACCCATGCTTCAGAGCCATATTTGACCACTGTCATCATTGTAGCTTCCAATATTCTAATCTTGGTTTGCAGACTTATCTTCCTATTCTTCTAAACTTTTTTTTAACTGTGAAAAAACACCCTGAGCCTCAGCTATTCTACTTTTAACATTTTCACTGCTCCCACCGTCTTAACTAATAATACTACCAAGGTAAGTGAAGCTGTCAACCTTGTCAATCGTTTCGTTACCCAATGTCACCCTTTCATCTTCACTTATTCCTAGCCTTAGTGACTTAGTCTTCTTAACATTAATTTTCAAGCCTATTCTAGCACCCTGAACTCGCAAAACCTCCAAAAATTCATTCATTTTGCTCATACTTTCATCTAATATGCTTAAATCATCGGCATAATCTAAGTCCAGGAGCGTTTTTCCTCCCCATTAATTCCGTGGTCTCCAATTGCCTTTCCTGTGCTATTTAAGACGAAGTCCATCAAAATGATCCATATAAAGGGAGATAGAACACAACCCTGCTTAATTACGATTTAATACAAAACCAGTTGCTAACCTCATTTCCTACCTTAACCGCAGCAGTATTATACTCGTATATAGCAAAAATCACTTTAATGTGTTTTTCTGGTATACTATATAAGGATAAGACCTTTGCTGACGCTCTTCTATCAACAGAATCGAAAGATTGCTCATATTCGATAAAACTGAGGACTAAAGGTGTTTGACAACGAAGGGACTTCTCAATTATTACTTTAAGAGTGAAAACGTGGTCGACACATCCTCTACCTTTTCTAAAACCGTACTTTTCTTCCCTTAAAACTTTGTCTACAGCATCTCTCAGTCTAAAAAGTATTATATTACTAAGCAATTTGCTACCTACAGCAATCAGACTAATGCCTCGATAATTACGACACTCACTCTCGTCAACTTTCTTATACAGTGGTTTAATTAAGGTTTTCCAAAAATCATTAGGTACTTCCTCTTTTTCAAAAATCATATTCATAATCTTCAGAAGCTTATTTCTAACCTCAGAGCCAGCATATTTAAGAAACTCATTTATCACACTATCAGCACCCGGAGCCTTATTATTTTTTAATCCTTTTAGTACTGTCACTAATTCTTCCTCACAAATCATATAACCCGTTATTTATCAGAAAATAATAACCAAAGGAAGGTGAAGTAAAAGGAACAGTTAAGAAAGAAGGTAAGGAAGAAAGAAACATAGGAAAAAAGATCAGTCTTAATTTATTTCTTACCAGCTTCACAAATAAAAGGAAGGAGCAGGTTGCATGAAGATGTGACAACTTTGTTATGAACAAACGTGGAACATTTTCCAATGAGATCCAAGTGTTGTGCCCAGACCTTTGTTCTGAATTCGTCGTAAAACTCCTGTCTCGATCGAATAAATGCTGAAACTTGATGATGTTTTGCCATTAAATAAGGCAAGGATCCTCTTTCCTCCTAAGAAAAACAAGCTATGAAAATATACTTCCATCATAAAGCTTCCAACAAAAAGAAAAATTTAGAAAAAATAGCAACTAAAAATTAAAATTCCAATAATATTTCATCAAATTCATTTCTTTCTCGGGGAGTCTTTCTGCGAAACAAAGTTTCAGGGAAGGGTGGCTGAAGAGTTTATTCTTTACCTGTGAATTCGGGACTAGAAAAGGACTTCTCTGGCATAAAGCAATAGTTTTTGCTATGCTTATGGTACTCCATCATGACCCCCTAAGTAAAAGGCCAATTTCATTCAACTTACGAATTATAGGCTGTTGTATGTTATCAAACAGTACATGGCAACGAACTGTAGTGAGGAGCGACCAGGTTCAATAGTAACTAAAACTCTTAAAAACAGAGTTTCGATACTAATGTATACATCAAAAGAATCAGATTTTTATGCTGATATTAATTTTTATGCTCATTATTTATCTTCGATTAATAAGTTCCATCAAATTTAGTCTTAATCATCAAAAGTTACGAGCCTGAGAAAATTTTCCTTATTTTGGAAAATAGGGGGAAACACCTCCTATACATAATAGTTTCTTAACAAAAATCACATCATTACTTCTATCGTATCTGATAACCTACTGTAGAACTTTCGATCTCCTTTCTACGAAAATGTGGAACTTTGTATTTTTTGCCAGAAGATTGATCCCGGGTGGGTATTTTTTTTCCCAGGGGTGATCGTATCGACCCAGTGCTCCTAGAGTGTCGCGAAAGGGCTCATTCTAACGAAAATGAACAGTTCTAGTGCCCTTTTTATGTGACCAAAAAAAATTGGACGGCACCTAGTCCCCCTCCCGTGCTATTTTTTCCCCGAAGTCAAAAGATCAAATTTTGAGATAGCCATTTTGTTCAGCATAGTAAAAAAAACCTAATAACTATGTCTTTGGGGGAATTACTCCATGACCTTTCCATGGAGAATTTAACATGGGGGAAGATAATCTCCATGAAGGGGATGCAGGATTTTCTAGCATTCTTAAAAAAAAACAAAAAAATAAATATGAAAAAGTTTTTTCAACTGGATGTAAGGAGCAGCATTAAAACAAAGCGAACATAAATTACTACGCATATGAGGAGGATCCCCTCCTCCTAAATATGTCGTTCTTTACGCTATAGTATGCTTTTTGTAATTCCAACAATTTATTCTATGACTTTTGTGATTCAGGGGGTCATTCTTAAAAAAATTGGGATAAAATTAAAGCTTTAGTGTAAAAAGCGAGGTATTAACGAAGGGCCGAACCCTTTCATACACGTAATAAAAATATACGAGTATAGAACCTCGTTACGCAAGTTAATTCGTAAGTTACGTATATTTATTACTAATAAAAACGTTCGTAAAAAAAGTAAAAGTTCTAGTTGCCTTTTTAAGTAACCAAAAACTTGGAGGGCAAATAGCCCTCCAACCCCACACCTTTTTTCTCAAACTCGTCCGATAAAAACTATGAGAAAGCCATTTAGCAAAAAAAAAAAAATTAATAAGCAAATTTCGCTTTACTTATTCATTTGCAGAGAGCCAAAATCAAAACATGCATTAATTCAAAAACTTTTTTTTATTTAAGAAATCAAATAAAAAAAAAAAAAACAAGTTTTTTCAACTGAAAGTAAGGAGCGACATTAAAACTTAACACGAAGAGAAATTTACTCTATATATGAAAGGGGTTATCCCCTCCTAAACACCCCGCTCTTTACGCTAAAGTTGTTTTTATTCTTTTAAAAAGTAGAGTTGTGAGAAAGGGTCAAACTTTAGCATAATGGCCTAACACATTATGGCCTAACAATGGCCTAACATATTATCTTGCAACAAGTGTTTTCCCGTTTGACGGAACGAAACTTATCTGCCTTTTACCTAAACGGTTATATTTAGCTAAATACCAAATAGTTTGACAAGTCTGGGGTCTACAAAATATTATCAACAGATTTCTAAGATAACACTAAACACTGTGTCCTTCTTTGGGTGAAAGATTATTTTTTTTTATTCACCAACATATCGACACAACTCGAACATCAAGTTTTACCCCGCTTCACAATATTTTACCCCTTCCCCAAAAGGCCGAAAATCTCTTTTAACCCCCCACCCCCTAAAAAGCAAAAGCTAAAGAAACATCATGGAACAGGGGGGAAGCAAATAACTCAATTATATGAGCTCTTAGTGTAAGCTTTTAAATAAGCCTTTAGTTTTTAATCTATCTATATATAGTTTATATATATAGTTTATTATATATTATTATATATTATACTATATATTATATATATAGTTTTTAGTGTAAGTTTTACCCCGCTTCACAATATTTTACCCCTTCCCCAAAAGGCCGAAAATCTCATTTAACCCCCCACCCCCTAAAAAGCAAACATGGAACAGGGGGGAAGCAAATAACTCAATTATATGAGCTCTTAGTGTAAGATTTTAAATAAGCCTTTAGTTTTTAATCTTTGGCTGATAATTTCTTTTGCCCCTCCCTCTCCCCCTAAAAAGGCAAAAGTAACCATATTTTTACATCACCAACTTTGGTGATTTTCAAAGTTAAAGGCACATCACAGAGCAGGGCAAAGCAAATAACTCTATTATATAAGATTTTAAATAAGCTTTTAGTTTTCACGCTTAGGTTGAAAATTTCTTTTGCCCCTCTAACCACCATCAAAAAAGCAAAATCAACCATGTCACCAACTTTGGTGATTTACGACATTAAAGAAACATCGTCAAACAGTTCGTGGTAACGGACTGAGTAACTTTTTGCGGGGGGGGGGGGGGTCTACGGGGGAATTTTCTATAAGGACGAAAGCTTCCAGGGGGTGAAATTATCAAGGAAAATTATGCACGGGGGAATTTGTCAGAATTTCATTTAAATGTCTTTTAAAAAGACACTATTTTGAAGAATATTTCTTTTGCAACTAAAAAGCAAAAGTAACCATACTTTTACGGTACTTACAGTGGTGATTCACCAAGGAAGGAGAACATTATGGAATAGGGGCCATGCAAACAGGTTAGGTATATAACCTTTCAATATATTAATCAAAACTATATCTTTATTAAGAAGAAAATACCTTGCAAAATTCTTTGGCCTGAGAGAAGTTCACTGGTACTCCAATATATATCAAACACAGATCTCCAACTTGAGTGTAGCCCGGGTCACACAACCCACTCAAAACAGTCATATTGTTCTCATAATAAGGTTGACTTTTGACCTCTAACAGTCCTTCTCGATCCTTGTAATCTCTGATTCTCCCTTCAACAGCAACAGTAGTGTTGTACCCCCACCAATTGTAAACAGCATCGATAGGGGAACGTAATACTTCCGCCCTATAGACAAAAAATTAATAACCATGTTAAGGATAATAACTAATGAACGTGTGGAAATCCTTACCTTATTCTGGAGAAAAAATTGAGAAAAAACAAAAAAACAAACAATCAGTACATTGAAGTCAAAAAGTTGCAGCTACTTTTTGTAGCTGCTACTTTTCATATGGCTTTTCATAGCCATGAAAAGCATTAGACTAGCAACGTTTGGCTAAAATCATCCCTTAAGGATTATTACTTGATGGCATGGTTTGAGGATGCGGGAGGGGGGAGGGTGAGCCCTAGATGATAAATCATAAATGCATATTGAACAATAAACGAGGTATGAATACACAAAGGTTACAGTGGCCTACCCTTTTAACCAGCAAATAACATTGCCCACAAACAAAATATAGTTTTCCACCATCTAGTGCTTCAACATAAGCAATTAGGTTCAACGTGGGCTAAATAAAAAAGAATGAAAAACATAAAAAATAAAAAAAGAAATTGGAGAGCACTAAAACAAATGATAAAAAAATAAAAACAACAACAATAAACTAAAGAGCACAATACAACTAGTGTAGAACAAGTTGGTTCCAAGCGTGTGCTCCAAGTATGAAGCTTAGACCATTTGGCTTAAGCTTCCGGCAATCCTTAAAAAAAGACACCAGTTCCCAAGAACACACCCTCGTTTCTTTCATATGTCTATCTTTGTACAATTTATATTTTTTCTGAAAAGCTAAAAAATGAACAGAGATTGAGTGTTTCACATTCTATCATATCGTATTACACAGTATCAGCGACATTTCGGTAGTCCAGCACGTGTCTATTGGTGCAAATCATTTGCAAAAGTAGACAATCCATCAAGTCTACATTGATTTGTCAGAGATTTTTCTCATTATCTTCTTTATTTTGAACCAATATTGGTCTTACAGAAGAATAAACATTGGTCACTTCTAAGAAAACCCCCACCAGAATTGCTAAAACTCATGTCTGCTGTCTATCATAGTCTAGAATGCCTATACGAGTTTCAGAGGAGCAGTGTCTCAAGTACTCTTATTTTTTTATGTAGAGCTCTGACAACTAAGCATTGTGTATTTAACTTCAAACCATGATAAATATTTATAATCACTTCTGATTTTAATTGGTTGAGCTGCATATGAACTAGAAAAAATATCCCACCCCCAGAAAAAACAGCTCTAAATTAAATCTCTAATATAAAAATGTAACAATAATTGCAAATAATAACACGTAAATAGCAGTAAATAAACAAAACAAGAGCTAAGAGCTCATAAGGGACTTGTGACGAGGCAAGAAGAGCTAAGAGCCAAGAGCTCATATGGTATGGGCTCTAACAAAATTCTAAGAATCAATAGATTGATTTAAAAGAAAAATCAGAGGCTTTATGCCGGTCAGGATTTAAAATAAGAGCTCTGAGTCACGATACCCTTCTAAATATCAAAATTCATTAAGATCCGATCACCCACTCATAAGTTATAAATACCTAATTTTTTCTAACTTTTCCTATCCCTGTAGCCCCCCAGATGGTCGAATCTGGGAAAACGGCTTTATCAGGTCAATTTGTGCAGCTCCCTGACACGCCTACCAATTATCATCGTCGTAGCACGTCCAGAAGCACCAAACCAAACTCTCCAAATCATTGAACCCCTCCCCCCAAGTCCCCCAAAGAGAGCGAATCTAGTACGTTTACGTCAATCACGTATCAAGGACATTTGCTTATTCTATCCACCAAGATGTTTTGGCTTCATCCCAATACCTCCAATCCAAGTGTTTTCCAAGATTTCCCCCTCCAACTCTCCCCAATGTCAAAAGATCTGGTCAGGATTTGAAATAATAGCTCTGAGACATCAATTCCTTTTAAATATTAAATTTCATTAAGATCCGAAATACCCCAATTTTCACATTTTCCAAGAATTCCGGTTTCCCCCTCCAACTCCCTTCCGGGGAGTTGGAGGGGACTTTTTTAGATCTGGTCACCCTTTCTTAAGTTACAAATACCTTAATTTTCAAAATTACCCCCCCCCCCCCGTCTCCACCAAAGAGAGCAGATCCAGTCCGGTTATGCCAGTCACATATCTTAGACAGGTTTTTATTCTTCCCATCCAGTTTCATCCTGATCTCTCCGCTTTAAGTATTTTCTAAGATTGCAGGTCCCCCCAACTGCCCCCCCCAATGACGCTGGATCCGGTTGAGATTTAAAATAAGAGAACTGAGTTATAAGGTCCTTCTAAATATAGAGTTTCATAAAGATCCGATCACTCCTTCGTAAGTTAAAAAATACGTCATTTTTTTCTAATTTTTCAGAATTCCCCCAATAGAGCGGATCCGTTCCAATTATGTAAATCACATATCTAAGACTTCTGCTTATTTTTCTCACCAAGTTTCATCCCGATCCCTCCAACCAGATCCGGTCGGGATTTGAACAGAGAGCTTTGAGACACGATATCCTTCTCAATATCAAAATTTCATTAACATCCGATCACCCGTTCGTAAGTTAAAAATACATCATTTTTTTTCTAATTTCCCCCCCCCCCCACTACCCCAAAGAGAGCGGAACCGTTCCAGTTATGTCAATCATGTATCTAAGGCTTGTGCTTATTTTTCCCACCAAGTTTCATCCAGACCCCTCCACTCTAAGTGTTCTCCAAGATTTTAGGTTTCCCCTCCCAACTCCCCCCCCCCCAATGTCACCAAATCCGGTCAGGATTTAAAGTGAGAGCTTTGAGACACAATATCCTTCTAAATCTCAAATTTCATGGAGATCCGATCACCCGTTCGTAAGTTAAAAATATATCATTTTTCTAATTTTTCAAACCCCCTCCCACTACCCCAAAGAGAGCAGATCCGTTCCAGTTATGTCAATCATGTATCTAGGACTTGTGCTTATTTTTCCCGGCAAGTTTCATCCCGATCCCTCCACTCTAAGTGTTTTCCAAGATTTTACGTTTCCCCGTCCTAACCCCCCCCCCCCAATGTCACAAGATCACAAGATTTGATCTAACAGCTCTGAGACACGATATCCTTTCTAACATCAAATTTCATTAAGAGCTGATCAACCGTTCGTAAGTTGAAAATACTTCAATTTTTCTATTTTTTCTGAAGTAACGGGCCCCCCACTTCTCCCCCCCCCCCCAGATGGTCAAATCGGGAAAACAACTATTTCTAATTTAATCTGGTCCGGTCCCTTATACGCCTGCCAAATTTCATCGTCCTAGCTTAACTGGCAGTGCCTAAAGTAGCAAAACCGAGACCGACAGACAGACCGACAGAATTTGCGATTGCTATATGTCACTTGGTTAATACCAAATGCCATAAAAACAATAATGATTCTAGAATAATAATCCAAAAGACCAATTTTCACTGCAAGGAAAGTTTTCTCGCCTCTAACACATTCAAATCAGTTTTGTGAATGCACTAGTGATCGTTCGTCCACGAGAATATCGTTCAATCTAATTGTGGGAGTCTCAGGAGCCAAGATAGTCCCTCCTCAAGAATAATGTAGGCTATTTCTAACCATAAAACCGCAATAAAGGTGTTCGTTTGACTGAATCCCTGTTTGCCACAACCTCTTTCACCTCAAATTACTTAACTGACCTCTCGTTGAGCTGAACCCTGGTTTAACTCAACCCCTGTTCAAAAAATCTTTAGCTGGAGGATGGAAACAGAGCTCTACGAACAGTTCTGAGGTAGTAAAAGCATAGAAAAGTTCCAACTTTGATGAAAGTCCTGTAGTCTGTGGTCAGAAGACCGTACGGTAGCTTTTTTCTAGCCCTCTATACCACAAGTGCCATATCTTCCTAGTTGGCCATCTTCGAAACCAATGTAAAAAATAAAACGAAAGACAATCTGACTTACCCTGTATAGTTTGAAGCTATCATTTCAAAATCATTCATGGGGTCGACAAAAATGTTATCCCGGAATAAATGGCCGCTGTTCCCCACAACTAAAGTTCCCTTGTTGATGATATCGGTAGCATTGTTGCTGAAAAAAAAGAAGAAATAAATAAAGAGCCGTTCCATGTTCCATGAGCCGTAATTCGAGAGCTGTGGAAAGGAGTTTGATATAATTAATCGATGTCAAACCATTCATTCTCCATGATCAGTTAAAAGCGCATATCAAAAACTTGACTTTAAGAACTTCGTTCATGAGAACATTTTCGTAGGATTCAGACTGTTATCTCAAAACGGCAAGAAAGCGTTTCTGCCCAAGTTAAAAACATGTATTTTTATAAAGTAAACTTGACTAGCTTCATATTAAAATCTAGTCATACAAATTCTCAGAAATCAAATAAGTCCAATAAAAAACTGAGTTCTTCCAACTGACTTGTAACTTCTTTTTCAAAAACTACTTCTTCCATTGTATGGAGTGGATAAATTTAGTGACTGTAGCTAGTTTTCAATTACAAAAGCTAAAAAAGAGAAGAAAAAAGTGTCGTGGGCGATTTACTAAAGACCGTATCAAGGTTTTTCTGCAACAGATAGCACCACCCATTATTTTTATTAGGAAAATTTGTGACTGTTCCATCTTTCTGCAGAAAGATTACTCTTAAATTAACCTAAGATAGCTTAAATAGGAATTAGGAATCGTCCTCATGCGTTCTGAACACCAGTATCCGCTAGTTACAACATTTATGTTCGCAATCAACAGAAAGCTGCAACCATCTCGGGCTGTGTGCTGTTGCACTGGTAAATTCTTTTTTCACTATATATATGTTACTGAGTTTTACTTTTCATTATTATGTTTGGCCCATTTATGCATATCTTTTGAGGAATTTGATAAATTAATAGTTTTAAATAACGATTACGAATTTGATTTTACATTATGAATTTGATTGAACAATTGGGTTTTTACATTTTTGGTCAGTTTTAAGTGTATCAGTGTTCCTTCAGATTTTTTGACGTTTTGTCCTGTATTTTTTAATTGACCTCGAAATTCCAATTCGGCCCTTCGGGGCCGAATATCTATTTTAAAGGTTCTACTAGGCCAACTCTTTGCGAAGCCGGTCCGCTAACAATTTTTTATTCATATCATTGACAAGATAGCTTCTAAATAAGATGGAAATCAGCTGTTCCTTCTGTTCTAAATCAAGTAACTTCACGAAACAAAGCTTATTCTTGAAAACCCACGGAATCACAATCTCAATAAAACTGACAAGTACCAGTTTGTTAAGTTGACTTATCATGAAAATTCGCCTACATTAGCGTGCACTTATTTTAAACCTGATGATAGATTCCCAAAAACAAGTTTGCATCGCATTAGATGATACATAATCAAAGACAAATATTCACTCCCCACCCAATGTTAGATTACCAAAGAGAATTCTATATTTGAGCACATCCTTTCACACACAAAAAAGGAACTCAAAAAACATCTTCTTTCTCATCAAAGATTAACAAAATAATTGGATAAAACAAATTTATGAAAAGAAAAAGACGAAAATAATACAAGGAAAATCAACTTATCCCCAACAGAGAGCAGATGCTAATGAACCAGATAATAAACCGATGAAAAGAATCAGAGAATTACTCTCAATAATCGGACAATGTTCAACAATGGTAAAGAAGAAAAACAAATTAAAAATATAAGTAATTTCAGGTCTTTGTGGCAATAAATACTTACATGAGGTAAAAAGAAGAAATTTGGAGCAATAATAAAAGTATTTTTGTTAAAAATTTGTAAATCTGGAAACATTGTACCCAACAGCGATCAGAGGCTAATGGGCCAGTTAATAAACCGACGAAAAGAATAAAAAAGAACTACTCTCGATAATCGGATAATGTTCAACAATAGTAAAGAAGAAAAACAAATTAAAAATATAAGTAATTTCAGGTCTTTGTGGCAATAAATGTGGCAAAACATGAGGTAAAAAGAAGAAATTTGGACCAAAAAAAATATTTTAGTTAAATATTTGTAAATCTGGTAATATTGTCCCCAACAGAGAGCAGAGGCTAATGGGCCAGACAATAAACCGACGAAAAGAATCAGAAAGAATTACTCTCGATAATTGGATAATGTTCAACAATAGTAAAGAAGAAAAACAAATTAAAAATATAAGTAATATCAGGTCTTTGTGGCAATAAATACTTACATGAGGTAAAAAGAAGAAATTTGGAGCAATAATAAAAGTATTTTTGTTAAAAATTTGTAAATCTGGAAACATTGTACCCAACAGCGATCAGAGGCTAATGGGCCAGTTAATAAACCGACGAAAAGAATAAAAAAGAACTACTCTCAATAATCGGATAATGTTCAACAATAATAAAGAAGAAAAACAAATTAAAAATATAAGTAATTTCAGGTCTTTGTGGCAATAAATACTTACATGAGGTAAAAAGAAGAAATTTGGACCAAAAAAAAAATATTTTAGTTAAATATTTGTAAATCTGGTAATATTGTCCCCAACAGAGAGCAGAGGCTAATGGGCCAGATAATAAACCGACGAAAAGAATCAGAAAGAATTACTCTCAATAATCGGATAATGTTCAACAATATTAAAGAAGAAAAACAAATTAAAAATATACGTAATATCATGTCTTTGTGGCAATAAATACTTACATGAGGTAAAAAGCAGAAATTTGGAGCAATAATAAATGTATTTTTGTTAAATATTTGTAAATCTGGAAACATTGTACCCAACAGAGAGCAGAGACTAATGGGCCAGATAATAAACCGATGAAAAGAATAAGAAAGAAACTCTCGATAAACAGATAATTTTCAACAATAGTAAAGAAGAAAAACAAATTAAAAATATACGTAATTTAAGGTCTTTGTGGCAATAAATGTGGCAAAACATGAGGTAAAAAGAAGAAATTTGGAGCAATAATAAATGCAATTTTGTTAAATATTTGTAAATCTGGAAACATTGTACCCAACAAAGAGCAGATGCTAATGGGCCAGATAATAAACCGATGAAAAGAATAAGAAAGAAACTCTCGATAAACGGATAATTTTCAAAAATAGTAAAGAAGAAAAACAAATTAAAAATATACGTAATTTAAGGTCTTTGTGGCAATAAATGTGGCAAAACATGAGGTAAAAAGAAGATATTTGGAGCAATAGAGAATATATTTTAGTTAAATATTTGTAAATCTAGTAACATTGTCCCCAACAGAGTGCAGAGGCAAATGGGCCAGATAAAAAACCGACGAAAAGAATCAGAAAGAATTACTCTTGATAATCGGATGATGTTCAACAATAGTAAAGAAGAAAAACAAATTAAAAATATAAGTAATTTCAGGTCTTTGTGGCATTAAGTACTTACATGAGGTAAAAAGAAGAAATTTGGAGCAATAGAAAATATATTTTAAGTTAAATATTTGTAAATCTGGTAACATTGTCCCCAACAGAGTGCAGAGGCTAATGGGCCAGATAAAAAACCGACGAAAAGAATCAGAAAGAATTACTCTTGATAATCGGATGATGTTCAACAATAGTAAAGAAGAAAAACAAATTAAAAATATAAGTAATTTCAGGTCTTTGTGGCATTAAGTACTTACATGAGGTAAAAAGAAGAAATTTGGAGCAATAGAAAATATATTTTAAGTTAAATATTTGTAAATCTGGTAACATTGTCCCCAACAGAGTGCAGAGGCTAATGGGCCAGATAATAAACCGATGAAAAGAATAAGAAAGAAACTCTCGAAAAACGGATAATTTTCAAAAATAGTAAAGAAGAAAAACAAATTAAAAATATACGTAATTTAAGGTCTTTGTGGCAATAAATGTGGCAAAACATGAGGTAAAAAGAAGAAATTTGGAGCAATAATAAATGCAATTTTGTTAAATATTTGTAAATCTGGAAACATTGTACCCAACAGAGAGCAGATGCTAATGGGCCAGATAATAAACCGATGAAAAGAATAAGAACGAAACTCTCGATAAACAGATAATTTTCAAAAATAGTAAAGAAGAAAAACAAATTAAAAATATACGTAATTTAACGTCTTTGTGGCAATAAATGTGGCAAAACATGAGGTAAAAAGAAGATATTTGGAGCAATAGAGAATATATTTTAGTTAAATATTTGTAAATCTAGCAACATTGTCCCCAACAGAGTGCAGAGGCTAATGGGCCAGATAAAAAACCGACGAAAAGAATCAGAAAGAATTACTCTTGATAATCGGATGATGTTCAACAATAGTAAAGAAGAAAAACAAATTAAAAATGTAAGTAATTTCAGGTCTTTGTGGCATTAAGTACTTACATGATGTAAAAAGAAGAAATTTGGAGCAATAGAAAATATATTTTAAGTTAAATATTTGTAAATCTGGTAACATTGTCCCCAATAGAGTGCAGAGGCTAATGTGCCAGATAATAAACCGACGAAAAGAATCAGAAAGAATTACTCTTGATAATCGGATGATGTTCAACAATAGTAAAGAAGAAAAACAAATTAAAAATATAAGTAATTTCAGGTCTTTGTGGCATTAAGTACTTTCATGAGGTAAAAAGAAGAAATTTGGAGCAATAGAAAATATATTTTAAGTTAAATATTTGTAAATCTGGTAAGATTGTCCCCAACAGAGTGCAGATGCTAATGGGCCAGATAATAAACCGATGAAAAGAATCAGAAAGAATTACTCTCGAGAAAATTAATAAAGAAATTTCACCTCCAGAATATTACTGAAAAGCTGACTGGCTTACACAAAAGGATTTCCGAAACAGCGTATCGGCGATTGTCGCCTCATCATGGCTTAATTCGTTTTTTCCATTAAAATTATTTATTTAATCGTATTGTTGTTTAATTTTTTTTTATTGATTTATTGGGTTTTTTTGTGTGTGAAGGCATCCTGTAAAATGGTGGTAAATATATTTTATTTGGTTAATGGGTTGGAGAATACTCAGCTATTAAATTTTTGAGGAGCATCTGCTCAAATTTAAAGTTCTTTTTTAACGTGGGAAAATTTTTTAATTTTTTGGTTATTAGCTGTAGGTTGAATATACATGACATTATTAGTTTTGAAATGTGTAGAAGTGAGTGCCTCTGAGGCATTCACTTCCCAATGAGTGCCTCAAAGGCATTCTCTTCCCAGTGGGGAACATCCCAGTGAGGAACTGGGATGAAAAAAACTAATTGAATAAATACGTGCTCTTTTTATGTTTACCCAAATCAAGAAAAAATCATAGAACCGAAAAAATATGCACACAATAACCAAGGACAGACCACCATCTGATTACTAAGAGGAAATGAAACATATATCGAAATAACTATTATGACAATAGTTTTTATCATGGCACTTCAGACTAGATCATACTCTATTTAATAAAATTATGTTAATTGAAAACAAATAGTTGACGCTTTCTAAAATAAAGAAAGCCTTTCTAATTATATATTTTTTCATAAAATATCTTTTCATTTCACTTAACCTCTTTTAGTATTTTGGAAAAATAAACACTAGTCACGTTTTGCCTTATACGCGCCTTATTATTATTTCGTTTTAAAGACACATCAAATTTATACTTACTAATGGAAAGAATTATGAATGAACGCCTGGTAAGTAGGAACCCGGAAACCTTGGAAACCATGTAAATGTACTATATGATAACCTGTGTTTTGTGCAAAGTGATTCGACGTGGCGTTGACAACGATTTGATCAAATTCCACAACATTGCAGTATGGAACTTGATTTCGTGTGATAACATTATGCCAAAAAGTTGCCTAAAAGATACAAAATAAATAATTGTTATAAAAAGAATAAAACATCTAAAAATTAAAACTAGGAAATAAAAAAGGATGGAGTTTGATTTTGTGAAGTAAGATAGAGAATTTAGTTTGGATATATATTCAAATCACTGGTAATTTTTTTTGAAGATCTATTTATTTTTGTCAAAATATTTACCAAGAGCCAATGAGTCAATAGTTAGCTCCGTCGATCAAAGATACATTTTATTCGAGAGGGAGTTTGGGATCCTTGACCTTTCCTAGGAAATTCCTGTAGTTCCTACTGCGGGGAGTGGTTTAGTCACAGAGGGAAACAGGAGAGAGAGAGAGAGAGAGAGAGAGAGAGAGAGAGAGAGAGAGAGAGAGAGAGAGAGAGAGAGAGAGAGAGAGAGAGAGAGAGAGAGAGAGAGAGAGAGAGAGAGAGAGAGAGAGAGAGAGAGAGTATTTTGCAGTAGAATTGTTTTACTTGAGAGTCTAAGGAAATAGATCTAGAGCATATGAGCGCCCATATGGGGGGAGGAGGGACTCCAGGCCCCCCTCTGGCTGACTGAAACTTCCTTAGATTTTTATATTTTTGTTTTGAGATTTCCATTATACAGCATTGGAAGCGCCGATTAGATCAGGTAAATTCCCACCCCCCTAAAATCCAGCTTATGGGCGCCCATGCTAAAGCAGGAATTATATTAGAGGCAACACAATAGAATTGCCAGTAGCAAAGATCCATAATTTCATTAATTTCTCCTCCTCCCTATGGCAAAGGGAGGAATCTCTCCTCCCTTTGCCGTAGGTAAGAGTGTCAGTGGTGATAATTTCATTAATTTTTCAAGTTGCCATTTTGATTAATCATTCCTACGTGGAAGAAATCATGAAAATACTTAAATAACGTTTCGTCGACTAGTGGTTATGACTAAGCAGCATCTCGGAACCCGATTACTTCTGTCAGTTTTGCAACATAAGGGCATGTATTGTCAAATTCACCAACATTAGCAGAAGAATATTTTTTTTCTGAAAAGAAGCCACAAATAGTGCTTTCTTAAGTAATCTCCAAGTTACAAAAGTAAAGTGGTGATTAAAAAAGCATACCCTAAGGTAATCTTGCGCAGAGTTAGAACATATAAAACGAGCTTCTCCCTTCTGTCCAAATGAAATTGGAATTGGACTGAAATAAAGCCTTACTCTCATTGACGGGGATTCTGCCGACGAATTTACAGATTTATCATATTTCATCTTAGAGAAAATTTGCAAAGAAGTGTCACCTAAATCTCAAACACAGCCGGACAAGCTGGACTTTCAACTAGCGTGAAGAACAAGCAAGTCTTCTGTAGCCTTGTTAAGACCCTCCTAAGGTTTCGCCTTAAGAGGTGATTCGGAACTAATAGGATGTTAGGAAAATTCAAATTGGGAGGTTGGGAGGAGGTGGTTGGAAACTTAAAATACCTACACAGTATGACTAAATCTGATGAAGACCCTGTGTCTAAAATTACCACACGCATTGCTTGTACTGGAAACACCTTTGACACGTTAAGGACAGGGTTCCCACCCGGTGAAAAAAAGATTGCTAGATTTTATTGGTTTTCTTGTTGATTTAGTGATTTTCTTCAATAATCTAGTGATTTATGTGCTTATTTAGTGATTTAATTTTTTGGTGGTTTAAAAAATCGCAAGAAATTGTGATAAGCTGCTATGATTGGCAACCCTGGTTGAGAAACGCATGCAGAGGCGCAGCGTACTGCCTAAAAATAAAACTCGGAAGCTTTAACAGCAGCAGTCTCTCCTTGCTGATGTACAGATGCTACTTATGGGCGTAAACTAATCAGCTGGAAAAGTAGATAAAGCGATTTTAGAGTAGCAATCTCAGATGTGTCCTTGACGTGTGCCGGAAAGACAAGACCACAAATACCTGGAACACAAGATCACAAATATCTGGAAGACACGAAACAGTCACTTGTGAGTGACAAACTTAAAAATAGTTGATGGTATTATGGAGGGTGAGGCAGCTTACCCTATTATGTTTCGTGTTCGTTCATCTTGGAATTAGAAGACATTGACGCCAGAGAGTGACACTTGAATGTTATATCTGAAGAATTCTGTGCTTTCAAGGTTGTACGGTAAAGATCTTTGGTTCAAAGTGCTTAAAAGGCCGTCAGAGAAGGCACCGTTGCCGTCTTATCCGCCTGCCTGTGTGAGAAGATCTAAGTTTAATAAGGCTTAACGTGCATTATTCCCGAAGAGGTCCTCATGCGCTTCTTGCAATCCACAGCTTTTTTCCTTTATAAAAACGCGCCAATCAGTCGAAAAATTCTTTTGTTGATTTGCATTCCAATGATTTCTACTCAAACACTCTAATAAGAATCTACATTGATGAAGGAGGAAAAAGATGTTTAAAAAAAAAAAAAAAAAAAAAAAAAAAAAAAAAAAAAAAAAAAAAAAAAAAAAAAAAAAAAAAAAAAAAATCAGTAATATAGAAAATATAGTCAATAATGGCTAAAACAGTAAGCCAACCAGTAGATACTAAAAACCAGACCTTAAAAAGGCAAACATAAAAAAGGGCAAAGAACACTATAAGCTTAGTGCTTTTTAACCCTTCATGATCGTCAAATTTTAATGAACTTGATAACACACATCATTGTTAGAAGGCCTGGTTTTGTAAGCTATTTTGAACTCACATCTAAGAGTCGAAATTGGAATTCAGAACTGTTTTATGCAGCTCTTTTGAACCCGTTCAAGTTTATGCCATAACTTCAACAGCATTACGCCATAATTTTCTGTTCAATAATTAAATTATTGATTGTATCCATAGGCTTTCTTTTGACCATGTCTCTAAATGCAAGTATAATTATCATATATTTAAACATTTACAAAAAATACAGTGAAAATAGTTAACCCAAACAGTAGACTGTTTGGCCAGTGTATTCTCCTGATGAGCCCTTATGTTGGGTGTTGCCTCTGAATTATTTGTCTATATTATTTTTTCTATGGTTTGGTAAATGACGACTTATACTTATTGACGACATGACTGCCTGTCCATGGATTATTCTTTATGGTTGATTGTGTGTGGCTATGCTGTTTGACCTATGTGATTGTATGGATGAGTAGGGTTAAGGCCTCATTCAAGTGCTGGTCTATATTAATCACTAATTTAGGAAAACAGTCTTCCTTTTCTCCTTCTGTCTCTTTTTTTTTTTTTTTTTTTTTTTTTTTTTTTTTTTTTTTTTTTTTTTTTTTTTTTTTTTTTTTTTTTTTTTTTTTTTTTTTTTGTGTTTGTGCTGTAGCATTGGTGATTTCTCTTTTCATGATATATATATATATATATATATATATATATATATATATATATATATATATATATATATATATATAAATATATATATATATATATATGGGGTTTGCTGAAGACGGCCCTTGGACATAGGGACGCAATATTCACTGAATTGAATTTCACTGTCTTGGAAAAATGTCCTTATTGTTTCTAAGTTGTGTTTGTTTGGTATTTTGTTTCCCCAAGCCACTTCATATGGAAGGATTACTTCATAGAAACTTCGGATGGGACTCATCCAGTTAGGAATTAAAAGTTCTAGTGCTCATTTTAAAAGCAAAAAGGCAGAGGGTAATCAACCCCCTTCCACACACTTTTTAGATACCCTGTCCCCAAAGATATGCGATCAAAATTTGAGACAGCCATTGTCTTCAAAACAATTTAAAGGCCAAAGAATTATGTCTCTAGGGATGACATGAGCCATATAGAACTTGAGCAAGGACGGTAAGTTGTGTTTACATATAGGGTTTGTTATTGGTGAAGGAGGGCAAGTTTTATCTCGGGTTTCTAAAAAGGCTTAGGGCATTAAGGTAAATTTTTCAGGAAATATTGAGCAAGGGGGATGTTGAAGAAATTCAAAACACATATACATGCTGGTTTTAAAAACAGCGTAAGAGTAATAATTTAGGAACTAAGGGAAATAGATATAAAGATGTCAAATATAAATGTACAACAGGAGTTAAACTATTTCAAGAGCCTAATGAGAGGCTTTTATTACAGAATCATATCTTCAAAAAATATTGACACTATACCAATAGAAGCTCTAAAGTATTCAGAAGGTCTACACTATTTCCCCCTGTGAACCAGAATTAACGTCAATCTGGCTTCTCTATTCAAGAAAAGCCACATCAACTTCAGTGGTGCAATTTAAACAAAATTCTGGAAGGGGGGGAGGCAAAGTTGGAGCCAATTTTTCCAAATCAAGTGATAACGACATTAAAACTAAAAAGTAAGCCATTTGGTACCATAAAGGTACTATTTAGTAAAGTGCTATAAAGGTGCTTTATATACTATAAAGATAAATCTAAAATAAAAAAAAAAACTTATCTGTTTCTGTTGATGCTTGAATTAGGCAGGTTTATATTAATTTCGGCCGAATTTTGGAAGAAACTAATTCTTAGCTGGAAGGGGGAAAACCGAGGTCTGGGAGGGGCAGTTGCCCCCATGCCCCATAGCAAACTGTGCCCCTGGTTAACTTCTCGTTGTTTTGATAAAATAAAATCTCTTACAAAAACACTGTTTGAAACAGCACAAAGATAAACAACAAATTAGAAATGGTGCATTGGTACTCACTTGTTGGCTTGGCGATTGCTGTCTTCCTTTCAGTAATAGAGCTTCAAATTTTTCATTTTTCTCAAAAGCATTATTATAAAGCCTTGCTCGAAGGGACATAGGTGCTCCACTTGAATCTGCCTGAATATGAAGACCTCCTTGGTTTCCTTGGACAAGGTTATGCTGCAACAAGAAAAATTATATTATTAAAAAACAATTATTATTGGATATTTGTGTTTTGATGAACTGCCTTTCTTTATCTGTAATAGTTTCTATTAGAAAAAAAAACACAGTAGAGAAAACTTTTCCTATAAAAAATAAAAAGTATTCCTAATAAAAATTAAAAAAATAGAGCGACAGGATCGGAAGAAGACGTTAAAAATGCAATTTTTGCGAAAGAATTCCCTAAAATGTAGACGAAAAATACTAAGTCATGCCATTCTTTGGTATTTTTAACTAGAAAAGAAACTAGGATTGGAGCCGAGTATAAATCAACTCGGCATACCTTAAGGGGATTCAATACCATAAACAATCAGCCTATCTCGTCCATTAAAAACTCTTTTAGTTTCTGTGGCCAAACTATTTAGAATTAATTGGGTGGTCTTGCCATAACTTGTAAATTTTTTGAATAAGCGATCCGAATAAATGGCAGAAAACTAAAAGCCGACATCTATTTCCCCAGAAGTCTAAGAAAAAGCTTGTAGCTTCTCTTGTTTTGTGCTGGAGATAGATATATTTAGTTTTAAAGAAACTTGTATCATTAGAAAGTGTAATTTTTTTTTCAATATATCGGAGCAGAATTTTCTGTTTAAAATTCAAGGAAGGGTTGTCTCTAAAACCTAACCTAACCTTCCCTTTTCAATTCAAAAATCAACGGTATACCTGGTTATGTATGTTCTTTATTAGTATACTTTCTAATATACCTGCTAGAAAAATGCCCCTAATAACCTCAAAAGGAATGTCATTTGATCGATTTGACAGCTCTTCGAATTTTTTTGTGGTGCAACCGAAAACTTTTCGACAGAATTCCATTGTCTTTCACTCAAATTTCAGAATCAAATCAAAAATTCTCATAGGTTTCAATGATAGATAGTCCACTAGGAGAATTCGTTAATGTACCCTTTGCCTTTGAGACAGTCAGCCAACGTTGAGGCTTGCAAAATGACTTTTAAGGTATCGAATCCTTTTCAGCTTGAATAAGTAAAAATAGATTTTCTGTGCAGAGAAATAAATAGTAAAGAGCCATCCTTCTAAAGAGATTTATTAAACAAAAAAGGTTGATTTTTATGTCGGAGTATGTACATAAACCAGGCTGTCGCCAAAGAAATAAAGAACATAAAAAACCACCAAAATTTTTTTTAAATGAGCCCGTCCAGATCGCAACTAAATTAATTTATTGGTTTTAGCTGTGATTGTAATTCTTGTAATTCTCGTGTGGAGATAGTCAAACATCACCTGAGTGTCAACTAGTCCCCCATAGCCCCACCCCCTACCTCGCGTTGCTGTGGCGCTGCGCGCCCTAGAAACACGAGGGATGTCAGCTAGTCATTCGGCACGTGGAATGACCCCGCCACGTGTTCCTGTGGCGATGCGCGCCTCAGCAACACGTGGTAACACCCCTGCCACGCGTTGCTGAAGCGCTGCACACCCCAGCAAAACGTATGCAAGGTACTAATTTTTGACTGCGTAAAACTTGCGGGTATACAACATTGTCTATGCATATAAATAGATTATAAGGTTTTACCGACTCTTGAACATGCAACATATAAATTTCCATGGGAAAAACAATCCGTAACCGCATTTTTCTATGATCACTACGTTAAGTCGCGTGCCGTTGCAAAACTTGGGTGGGTTAATATTTCACAACACGATTATTGGTACGCCCATATTTAGTTGTAGCACGTACGGTGGAAACTCTGGGACATCCAGCGAATTCAAAAATTCTGGTGGATAGTTAACCGCTTCATTTGATTCCAGAACTGTGTCGACTGACTTGTAAATGACTGCCTGGTCCTTAATCTTGGTTAGAATAATATTGTTGATTTCGTAAACGTCTTTGTTCTTGGCTGCGAGAATCACTTGTTCACTCAGCCAATTATGATTTTTATAGTTGGTTAGAATATTTGGATATACCTTTTCAACCAAAACAATTTTTTACGACACTAAATTACAGACTTTAGGAGGCAGTTGTGTACGTCCTGAACTTGATTCAACTGGGTGCGTTCCGTTTTCAATTGCCAGCAATTGATCTGACAATATTTCATCAGAGCGATCGTTTTGCAATCGGACACTTATACAGTTAACTTTAATGTCTTTACGGTGTGCCCATGAATTAGAATTTTTCAGGCAAGCATTAATTTCGTCCCTCATTTCGTCCGCAGGTGTCGATCTAGGAATAACAGGCAATGTTTGCCTTAAATCTCCTGCAAGCAATATTAATGTATTACCAAAGGGTTTGGAATGTCCTCGCAAATCTTGCAATGATCGCTCGAGAGTCTTGAGGGATTTTTATGTACCATTTTGCACTTGTCCCAAACAATAAGTTTGCATTGCTGCAATACTTTACCCATCCCAGAAGCGTTGGAAATGTTGGACGAGGGAGTTTCTGTAGATTGCATATTCAGAGGCAATTTTAAAACGGAAAGAGCAGTTCTTCCACCAGGCAGCAATGTTGCAGTTTTCCGGACGACGCAAGGGCCAACGCTATGTCATTTTTGGATCGAATTGATGCCAGAATCAATCCTATTAGAAACGTTTTACCAGTACCTCCTGGCGCATCCAAGAAAGATTTCTCCAACTTGGTTATCGACACAATGCGTTATCTGATCATAAATGCTTTTTTGTTCAGACGTTGACTTAGAAATATTTGTTTGTACATATGACAATAGATCGATCGTGTTGTAACTCCGTTCACGATCCAATTCTACCTATGTAGAAATAGCAGCAGTACGATTAGGTGAAGGCATTCCCAAATGCTTGAGAAGTTTGTTTGTCATGCTTAAGCACAAATCTTCAATCATAACTAAGATGCAGTTATAATTTTCTGCTGTAAAATCCAAGGTCATATCTGACTTCTCTAACCGTATTCGATGGAGTATATCCTCGGCCATTTGCGATTTGTATTTCTCACATAATTAGTTAGGAGTTGAATGCAAGCAAGTTGTCAACATGATAGCAAACAATGCAATAATTTGACTTAGAGTTGATGTGTTGCACGTGTCATTGATGAAGTTATCCCGGTGTTGGTCGTTCTCCAATATATTCAGAGCTTGACATTCACTACGGTAAGTGTCATGTATAGTCCTGTTTACAGCTCAAATGCTCAAAGGACGTCGGGCGAGGCATGTTCACCAAAAGCAGGCAGAGACAGAAGCATTCATCTTTATTGAAGTTTATGTATTTATATATATATATATATATATATATATATATATATATATATATATATATATATATATATATGCTACTACTACTACTACTACTAATAACTCACTGCAGCACCTAGCCGCCTGAGGCCAACAAAGCTACACACGCTCCTCCTCCAACCTAATCTATTCAAGGCGTCCCTCTTTACAACCTCCCAGGAAGTTCCCATTTCTTTAAATCTTTATTTATGACATCCTCCCAAACCAGACAAGGACGACCTGCTTTTCGTGTACCCCCAGACGGTTGGCCAAAAAGGACAATCTTCGGCAATCTGCAATTCTTCATTCGCAGAACGTGGCCTAGCAATTTCAACCTTTCTTTCATTATAGCCCTAGAAAGCGGGATTGGACCAAATTTTTCGTAAACCTACAGCTTGAAATACGGTCAGTCAGCCGGGTACCCAGAACAATCCGCAGGCAATTTCTCTGGAAAACATCTAGTAAATTTTCATATGCTTTTCGGAGCGCCCATGCTTCAGAGCCATATTTGACCACTGTCATCACTGTAGCTTCCAATAGTCTAATCTTGGTTTGCAGACTTGTCTTTATATTCTTCCAAACTTTTCATTAACTGTGAAAAAACACCCTGAGCCTTAGCTATTCTACTTTTAACATCTTCACTGCTCCCACCGTCTTTACTAAAAATACTACCAAGGTCAGTGAAGCTGCCAACCTGATCAATCTTTTCGTAACCCAACGTCACCTTTTCATCTTCACTTATTCCTAGATTTAGTGACTTAGTCTTCTTCACATTAACTTTCAAGCCTATTCCAGCACCCTGAACTCGTAAAACCTCTAAAAATTCATTCATTTTGCTCATACTTTCATCTAATATGCTTAAATCATCAGCATAGTCTAAGTCCAGGAGCGTTTTTCCTCCCCATTTGATTCCGTGGTCTCCAATTGCCTTTCCTGTGCCCCATAAGACGAAGTCCATCAAAATGATCCATATAAAGGGGGATAGAACATAATCCTGAGTAACTCCTGATTTAATATAAAACCAGTTGCTAACCTCATTTCCTTACTTAACCACAGCAGTGTTATTCTCGTATACAGCAAAAATCACTTTAATGTATTTTTCTGGTATACTATATAAGGATAAGACCTTTGCTGACGCTCTTCTATCAACAGAATCGAAAGCTTGCTCATAATCGATAAAAATGAGGAACAAAGGTGTTTGACAACGAAGGTACTTCTCAATTATTAACCTAAGAGTGAAAACGTGGTCGACACATCCTCTACCTTTTCTAAAACCGTACTGTTCTTCCTTAAAACTTTGTCTACAGCATCTCTCAGTCTAAAAAGTATCATATTACTAAGTAATTTGCTACCTACAGAGATCAGACTAATGCCTCGATAATTACGACACTCACTCTTGTCAACTTTCTTATACAGTGGTTTAATTAAGGTTTTCCTAAAATCATTAGGTACTTCCCCCTTTTCAAAAATCATATTCATAATCTTCAGAATTATTTTTTACTCCTTTTAGTACTGTCGCTAATTCTTCCTCACAAATCATATAACCCAAGTTATTTATCAGAAAATGCTTGCTCATAATCGATAAAACTGAGGAGCAAAGGTGTTTAACAACGAAGGGACTTCTCAATTATTAACCTAAGAGTGAAGACTTGGTCGACATATCCTCTACCTTTTCTAAAACCACACTGTTCTTCCCTTAAAATCTCTCAGGCTCAAAAATACATAGTTGTAAAAAAAAATCCAATAATTAAATTATCTTTTTATGTCATCGCAAATTACAGCTGTAGGCTTATCAAAAACCTATGTTTTAAAGGGAACTGAAAGGTCTGAAAAGTAATTTGTAAACTAAATGCATTTTTTTCCACTTACTGTGACAAATTCCAAAACTGTCGGCACTTATGAGCAAAACAACTTGGCAGATTGTTTTTAAACTTTTGAATTTAGACATTTAGAATTTTTTTTTAAAGTGCATTTTAGACAATTGTTTTCATCATTTTTATGGCAGTTGGTATTAACCAAGTGGCATATATCGATCGCAAATTCTGTTAGTCTGTCTGTCCCAGTTTAGCTAGTTTAGGCCCTTCCAGATAAGCTAGGACGATGAAATTTGGCAGACGCATTAGGGACCAGACCAATTTAAATAAGAAATACTTTATTTCCCCGATTCGACCAACTGGGGGGGGAGAGTGGGGGGACGGTTAATTCGGAAAAATTAGAAAAAATGAGATATTTTTATCTTACTAACAGAAAATCAGATCTTAATGAAATTTGATATTTAGAAGGATATTGTGTCTCAGAGCTGTTATTTTAAATCCCGACCGGATCTGGTAACACTTGGAGGGGTTGGAGGGGAAACCTAAAATCATGGAAACGCTTAGCGTTGAGGGATGAGGATGAAACTTGGTGGGAAAAATAAGCACAAGTCCTAGATACATGATTGAAATAGCCGGAACAGATCCGCTCTTTTTGGGGGAGGATTAATTATGAAAAATTAGAAAATATGAGGTATAACTTACGAAGGAGTGATCAGATCTTAATGAAATTTCATATTTAGAAGGATCTCGTAACTCAAATCTCTCATTTTAAGTCCCGACCAGATCCAGTGTCATTGGGGGAGTTGCGGCTGGGGGAACTGGAAATCTTGGAAAAGACTTAGAGTTGAGGGATCAGGATGAAACTTGGTGGGAAGAACAAACACAAGTCCACGATACATGGGTGACATAACCAGACCGGATTTGATCTCTTTGGGGAAGAGGGGGGGAGGGAATAATTCGGAAAAATCAGAAAAATAGAGGTATATGTAACTTACGAACGGGTGATCTGACCTTAATGAAACTTGATATTTAGAAGGATCTTGTGCTTCAGGGCTCTTTTTCTAAATCCCAACCAGATTTGGTGACATTGAGGTGAGTTAGATGGGGAAACTGGAAATCTTGGAAAACGTGAAAATTGAGGTATCTTTACCTTACAAATGGGTGATCAGATCTTAATAAAACTGTATATATATAGAAAGATTTTATGTCTCAGATCCTCTATTTTCAATTCGAATCGGATCCGAGGACATGGGGATTGGAGAGGAAACAGAAATCTTGGAAACCGGAAATCTTGGGAGACGCATAGAGTGGAGAGATCGGGGTGAAACTTGATGAGAAGAATAAGAAAAAGTTCTAGATATGTGACTGACATAATTGTAACAGATCTACTCTCTTTGGGAGAGTTGGGAGGAGGTGTTAATTCAGAAAAAAAAAGAAAAATTGAGGTATTTTTAACTTAAGAACGGGTGACCGGTTCTTAAAGAAATTTTATATTTAGAAGGAATCCTCGTCTCAGAGCTCTTATTTTAAATCCCAACCAGATCTGGTGACGTTGGGGGAGTTGGAAGGGGAAATCGGAAATCTTGGAAAACGCTTAGAGTGAAGAGATCGGGATGAAACTTGGAGGGAAGAATGAGCAAATGTCGTACGTAACCAGACTGAATCCGCTCTCTTTGGGGGATTTAGGGGGTATCCAATGCTTTGGCGAGTTTGGTGTTTCTGGACGTGCTAGGACGATGGAAATTGGTAGACGTGTCAAGGTCCTGCATAAATTAACATGATAAAGTCGTTTTCCCCGATTCGACTATCTGGGGCTGAAGGGAGAGGAAAAATTAGAAAAAATGAGGCAATTTTAACTTACGAAGGGGTGATCGGATTTTAATCAATTTTGATATTTAGAGGGACCTCCTGTCTCAGAGCTTTTATTTTAAATCCAGACCGACATTAAGCCTCTGATTCTCCTTTTAAATAAATCTATTGATGCTTAGAATTTTGCCAGAGCTTATGCAATATGAGCTCTTGGCTCTTCCGGCCTCGTCACAAGTGCCATATGAGCTCTTAGCTCTTGTTTTAATTTAAATTCAATTTAAATAAGTTTTAAATTAAAGCTTAAAATTAATTAAATTAAAATTAAAACTTGCATCAAAAAAGTTTGCACAAGAACCTATTCCACAGATTTCTTAATTAGCTGACCTTTTTGAAAAGAAGACAATAACGTTGAACCAACAAAAGAGAAAAAGCTAAATATTCTTGTATAGCTGATTAGAAACATAGGGAAGTTTTTGCAGCCATAAGATTAGACTTGCAGCCATAAGATACAAACCATTAACTAGGTCTCTTGAAGTAAATATCAAAATATCTAGGAGTAGCACAGAGTTGCAATAGTTGCAATATTGTCAATCTACGACCGATTGTGAAAATAGCTTGAGAATAGTTGACTACTTTTTTGAAAAGATATGCGGTGAATATAGTGAAAAATATGCTTGACATATTGAACAACAATTGTTTTGGGGCAGTTTCAGGAAGTGGAACTGATTACGATCATAGGGGATTATTTTGTAGTCGTAACATTAGCTTCATTGTTGGAAAATTGTTGAATAAAAGCATCCTCTTTCTCATAAATTCACACAATAACAAAAAATCAAATATTCCAGCGGGATTGATCAGAATCTTAAAGAATTATTTCGTAATCACAAAATTATTTGCACTGTGGGAAAAACTTGAATTAAAGAAATTATCTTTTTTACAAAATCCCCCCAAAACAAAATCAAGCGTTCAAGTGGAAGTGGTCAGAAACATGGGGGATTTTTTCTTGATTAAAAGATTAACTTTATTGTGGCAGATATATTGGGTAAAAGCAGTCTCTTTGGCATGACTTTTTGAAAAGTTCATTTTCCACATGAAATGTTAAAAAAGTATCATCCTTTTCTACTGTTCCTAGAATGTTACAGTTTCTTCCAGTTTCACATTAAAACTTGCCGGATGGTATATTGATTCTTGCCAGTGCCCAAAAAACAAACCTTTTAATTTTCACAAGATATGAAAATGATTTAAAACTTACCTTGAATATGAGTTCATCCATGTTGCTGACATCTAAATGTAAAGCAGCGTTTGTGGTGGAGAAATTTCCCCATATATGTCTCCCGTTAGATTCAAATCTATTCCACTCCATGGTTATAGCAGGAGATACTTCTCCTGCACTGGATAAGCGAATCGCGCCTAATTGATTGTCATGGAAATATGAATAGGATATATTATGACGCATATCTCTGTCTGAAATTGATATAGAAAATAAATTACACATAAAATCTTAACAATTATAAATAAACAAATGTAAATCATAATTTTCAATAAAAAATAGAGAACAAAATAAAAATATAAATAATATATGAATAAACTACAAAAAGTATGAACTAAAGTATAATACAAAATATATGAATAACCAAGTGAAAAAATATGAATAAATATGATATCTAAACAATTGTTTATTATTATTAATTGTTTATTGCATAAGATTTACCTATAGAAAATGTCGACTCAAAATTGTCACCTTTTTTTCTCAAAAACTTGTAAACCCATCAGGTTCTGCGTTCTCTTTACTGGCAATAAATTTAAATATGAATCAACGACAAATACAACACGTGTTAAAATGCAGGGCTATTTGACTTCCCTTACTGACAGATACTGAAGGAATAGTGTGATGTGTCTAAGAATATGCAAGGATTGGTGTCAAGAAAAACAAACCAATGAAATTAAACAACTTTTTAACACGTAAACCAAGGACAGTAATATCTCTTTCTCTCTTCGATTACACAATTAAATCAATAACAATTAACTTACGTAATTAAGTCAATTATTATTAAATATCCCAATTAAAATCAGATACTAAGTCTTTCAGGAGACTTGACAAGGAAAAAAAAGAAAAAAAAATTGTGCCAATAGAATTACAAGGAATTCGAGTTCCCAGTACCTATGGCGTTTTCATGTTTTTTCTAAAAATGAAATAGAGCCTTTGAAAATGCATTGTTTTTAACAAGAAATAAAGAGGCTTTAGGTTTTAAGATCCAATAGGATGCTAAAAAAGAAGCAGAAACAACTTACTAAACACTGGAATAGAAAAGAAAAATCCGCACTGAAGTGTTTTTAGAATAGTCTAGAACAGATATGTTTTATATGCATCAATAGGTACTATTTGCTGTTTGGCATCCCGAGACTTTTGGATCTTACTTTATATAAAACAAAAAAAAGTTTTTGAAATAGAGCCTTTGAAAATGCATTGTTTTTAACAAGAAATAAACAGGCTTTAGGTTTTAAGATCCAATAGGATGCTAAAAAAGAAGCAGAAACAACTTACTAAACACTGGAATAGAAAAGAAAAATCCGCACTGAAGTGTTTTTAGAATAGTCTAGAACGGATAAATTTCATATGTGTAAATAGGTACCATTGCTGTTGTGCATCCCGAGACTTTTGGATCTTACTTTATATAAAACAAAAAAAAAAAGTTTTTGAAATAGAGCCTTTGAAAATGCATTGTTTCTTGCATAACAAGAAATAAAGAGGCTTTAGGTTTTAAGATCCAATAGGATACTAAAAAAGAAGCAGAAACACCTTAATAAACACTGAAATAGAAAGAAAAAATTTGCACTGAAGTGTTTTTAGAATAGTCTAGAACAGATAAATTTTATATGTGTAAATAGGTACTATTTGCTGTTTTGCATCCCGGGACTTTTGGATCTTACTTTATATAAAATAGAAAAATAAAATTTTTGAAATAGAGCCTTTGAAAATGCATTGTTTTTAACAAGAAATAAAGAGGCTTTAGGTTTTAAGATCCAATAGGATACTAAAAAAGAAGCAGAAACACCTTAATAAACACTGAAATAGAAAGAAAAAATTTGCACTGAAGTGTTTTTAGAATAGTCTAGAACAGATAAATTTTATATGTGTGAATAGGTACTATTTGCTGTTTTGCATCCCGGGACTTTTGGATCTTACTTTATATTAAATAGAAAAATAAAATTTTTGAAATAGAGCCTTTGAAAATGCATTGTTTTTAACAAGAAATAAAGAGGCTTTAGGTTTTAAGATCCAATAGGATGCTAAAAAAGAAGCAGAAACAACTTACTAAACACTGGAATAGAAAAGAAAAATCCGCACTGAAGTGTTTTTAGAATAGTCTAGAACGGATAAATTTCATATGTGTAAATAGGTACCATTTGCTGTTGTGCATCCCGAGACTTTTGGATCTTACTTTATATAAAATAGAAAAATAAAATTTTTGAAATAGAGCCTTTGAAAATGCATTGTTTTTAACAAGAAATAAAGAGGCTTTAGGTTTTAAGATCCAATAGGATACTAAAAAAGAAGCAGAAACACCTTAATAAACACTGAAATAGAAAGAAAAAAATTGCACTGAAGTGTTTTTAGAATAGTCTAGAACAGATAAATTTTATATGTGTAAATAGGTACCATTTGCTGTTTGGCATCCCGAGACTTTTGGATCTTACTTTATATAAAACAAAAAAAAAAGTTTTTGAAATAGAGCCTTTGAAAATGTATTGTTTTTAACAAGGAATAAAGAGGCTTTAGGTTTTAAGATCCAATAGGATGCTAAAAAAGAAAGCAGAAACAACTTACTAAACACTGGAATAGAAAAGAAAAATCCGCACTGAAGTGTTTTTAGAATAGTCTAGAACGGATAAATTTATATGTGTAAATAGGTACCATTTGCTGTTTGGCATCCCGAGACTTTTGGATCTTACTTTATATAAAAAAAAAAAGTTTTTGAAATAGAGCCTTTGAAAATGTATTGTTTTTAACAAGGAATAAAGAGGCTTTAGGTTTTAAGATCCAATAGGATGCTAAAAAAGAAGCAGAAACAACTTACTAAACACTGGAATAGAAAAGAAAAATCCGCACTGAAGTGTTTTTAGAATAGTCTAGAACGGATAAATTTATATGTGTAAATAGGTACCATTTGCTGTTTGGCATCCCGCGACTTTTGGATCTTACTTTATATAAAACAAAAAAAAAAGTTTTTGAAATAGAGCCTTTGAAAATGCATTGTTTTTAACAAGGAATAAAGAGGCTTTAGGTTTTAAGATCCAATAGGATGCTAAAAAAGAAGCAGAAACAACTTACTAAACACTGGAATAGAAAAGAAAAATCCGCACTGAAGTGTTTTTAGAATAGTCTAGAACGGATAAATTTATATGTGTAAATAGGTACCATTTGCTGTTTGGCATCCCGAGACTTTTGGATCTTACTTTATATATAAAAAAAAAAAAAAGTTTTTGAAATAGAGCCTTTGAAAATGCATTGTTTTTAACAAGAAATAAAGAGGCTTTAGGTTTTAAGATCCAATAGGATGCTAAAAAAGAAGCAGAAACAACTTACTAAACACTGGAATAGAAAAGAAAAATCCGCACTGAAGTGTTTTTAGAATAGTCTAGAACGGATAAATTTATATGTGTAAATAGGTACCATTTGCTGTTTGGCATCCCGAGACTTTTGGATCTTACTTTATATAAAAAAAAAAAAGTTTTTGAAATAGAGCCTTTGAAAATGTATTGTTTTTAACAAGGAATAAAGAGGCTTTAGGTTTTAAGATCCAATAGGATGCTAAAAAAGAAGCAGAAACAACTTACTAAACACTGGAATAGAAAAGAAAAATCCGCACTAAAGTGTTTTTAGAATAGTCTAGAACGGATAAATTTATATGTGTAAATAGGTACCATTTGCTGTTTGGCATCCCGAGACTTTTGGATCTTACTTTATATAAAACAAAAAAAAAAGTTTTTGAAATAGAGCCTTTGAAAATGTATTGTTTTTAACAAGGAATAAAGAGGCTTTAGGTTTTAAGATCCAATTGGATGCTAAAAAAGAAGCAGAAACAACTTACTAAACACTGGAATAGAAAAGAAAAATCCGCACTGAAGTGTTTTTAGAATAGTCTAGAACGGATAAATTTATATGTGTAAATAGGTACCATTTGCTGTTTGGCATCCCGAGACTTTTGGATCTTACTTTATATAAAACAAAAAAAAAAAAAGTTTTTGAAATAGAGCCTTTGAAAATGTATTGTTTTTAACAAGGAATAAAGAGGCTTTAGGTTTTAAGATCCAATAGGATGCTAAAAAAGAAGCAGAAACAACTTACTAAACACTGGAATAGAAAAGAAAAATCCGCACTGAAGTGTTTTTAGAATAGTCTAGAACGGATAAATTTATATGTGTAAATAGGTACCATTTGCTGTTTGGCATCCCGAGACTTTTGGATCTTACTTTATATAAAACAAAAAAAAAAAGTTTTTGAAATAGAGCCTTTGAAAATGTATTGTTTTTAACAAGGAATAAAGAGGTTTTAGGTTTTAAGATCCAAAAGGATGCTAAAAAAGAAGCAGAAACAACTTACTAAACACTGGAATAGAAAAGAAAAATCCGCACTGAAGTGTTTTTAGAATAGTCTAGAACGGATAAATTTCATATGTGTAAATAGGTACTATTTGCTGTTGTGCATCCCGAGACTTTTGGATCTTACTTTATATAAAATAGAAAAATAAAATTTTTGAAATAGAGCCTTTGAAAATGCATTGTTTTTAACAAGGAATAAAGAGGCTTTAGGTTTTAAGATCCAATAGGATGCTAAAAAAGAAGCAGAAACAACTTACTAAACACTGGAATAGAAAAGAAAAATCCGCACTGAAGTGTTTTTAGAATAGTCTAGAACGGATAAATTTCATATGTGTAAATAGGTACCATTTGCTGTTGTGCATCCCGAGACTTTTGGATCTTACTTTATATAAAATAGAAAAATAAAATTTTTGAAATAGAGCCTTTGAAAATGCATTGTTTTTAACAAGAAATAAAGAGGCTTTAGGTTTTAAGATCCAATAGGATACTAAAAAAGAAGCAGAAACACCTTAATAAACACTGAAATAGAAAGAAAAAATTTGCACTGAAGTGTTTTTAGAATAGTCTAGAACAGATAAATTTTATATGTGTAAATAGGTACCATTTGCTGTTTTGCATCCCGGGACTTTTGGATCTTACTTTATATTAAATAAAAAAAAACAAGTTTTTTAACTGAAAGTAAGGAGCGACATCAAAACTTATGACGAACAGAAATTAATCCGTATATGAAAGGGGCTGTTCCCTCCTCAACGCCCCACTATTTACGCTAAAGTTTGACTCTGTCTCTCAAATCTACTTTTTAAGATAGAAAAAATAACTTTAGCGTAAAGAACGGAGCATTGGAAAAAGAAATTCCACATTTTTGTAGATAGGAGCTTGTAACTTCTGCAGTAGGGTTCTCTGATACGCTGAATCTGATGGTATGATTTTTGTTAAGATTCCATGATTTTTAGAGGGTGTTTCCCCTTATTTTCAAAAATAAGGCAAATTTTCTCATTTCGTTAGATAATTTTAACCAAAATGATGAAGAACGATGGTATTTGGATTCGAACTAGAATTTTAGTTATGAACATCACAATATGGTGAATATGTCATGAGAATCAAACACCATTAAATTAGCAACTGATCAAACAATTGCAGCTATTTTCATCACATGCATCAACCCCACCTCAAAAGATTAAACCAAATAGGTTGCATTCTATCTTGTTTATCTTGTTTATTGCATTCCCTGATCTTGTTTATGCTATTTCATTTAAATGAAAAAAGAACTATCAAAATAATTGCTACTATATCAATTGAGCATACTTAAAATATATTATAAATTTTTGGTCATGTTACTAACGGAAAGTAGATCGTAGCAGAATGGGGTGGGGAGCTGCCGTAAGAAAAGTTTTAAGAGAAATGCGAACTTCTTGGGAAGATGTGAAAAGGAAGCCTTTGAATAGATTTGGATTGAGGAGTAACAGCAAGTTTTTCAGTTGATCCAGGTATCTCAAAGGACAAAAATAAAATAAAGAAACTAACGCTAAATTAATAATTAATAATTAATAATAACTAACGCTAACGAAACTAATGAGAGAAAAACAAATTCGTCTCCGAGAAGAAGCAGAACGAGAAGACGCAGAGCAATACTGCAATTGGTTACAAGACTCTAATGACACTAAACATAAAAACATAGCCCAAGTCAATTTAAAAAAAAAGAAAAACAAAAAAAGGGGGGAGGAAAAATGGGGCTTAAAAGTATTTCCCAGATCTCAGAAAGTTTATGTAGAATCCAAGTTGAGTTGTAATGAAAATCCAAATTCTGATAAACTAAAATAAAGCTAGTTTAATTTTTTTTTTTTCAGTTGGTAACTTATAGGATATCTTCAGACAAAAATGGCCTAAGTTTCTCAAAAATTGAAAATTAAGCGAATAAAAAAGTTATATATTACCCATATCAAAAGATGCAACGGGTAGGGCCAGAATTTCGGCAATAAAACCATGCAGATTACTTCCGCCAGTTGTATGAACTCGAACACTCAGACTAGATAAATCTGATTTCCAAAATATGTTTTCTTTGGTTAAATTTTTTGCCATCAGACGTGTTATGACTGTACTAGTGAGGTTGTATATATCTCCATTATATAAACCAATATTATCGAGTTCAGTCATATTTTCGTGATCTGTGTCGTTGACAAAACTGAATTGCAATAATCTATTAGAAGTAAAAGGAAATTTAATTAACAATCATTTTTTTATGTTATTAAAAAAAACTTATACCATGACGCCCCTACCACGATAGTCCCAGATATAGCCTTAGGATATATAGACAATCAAACTAAAAAAATAACAAAAAAAAACAAGAAAACAATGGAGTTCCTCCTTTATAATATGCAACACAGATTATCATATTTCCTCCTGTTACTATCAAATTTTTAACTAATTTAAAATAGTATTTTTTTCCAATATTCAGCACAATCACCAAAGTTAAACTGGATATCTAAAGATTACACAGCATAACCGATTTTACAATGGGTCAATCAATAGAAAGAACAACAAACAAATATATATTATTAGGTTAGGGCTATATATGTGCCCATCAGAGGAAGGTGGTGCATTGTTAGGGTAACATCTATTAAGTTGAAAAAAAATCTAATGGTACCATTTTAAAGTTTTATGTTAGGTTTGTATATAGCCAAGAGCTTGATATAGACTATGACGGTCTAATGCCGTTTTTACCATAAAAAAGAACATAAAATTAGGAATCTAAAAATGGCTCTCTTTTTGTTCTAGAATGCCTCCTTCTGGAGAGCCGCTATTCTGCAAAATTACTGAAATAATTACAGGGTATTATCTTAATGGCAGCTCTTAAAACTAATATTGAACATGATGATTGGAGCTGGAGATTTTAAGACAGATTTAGGTTTTTTTCCTGATTTTGTGCTTCCAAAGAAACATAAAAGTAAAACAGTTCAAAATAGGGATGAAACCTTTTTATTGACAGTGAATAGATATAAAATTATTTAACTGGATATTTCGAAAACATATACAGTGTTCATCATCAGCAGTAAAACTCTGTATGTTATCTACCAAAGAAACATTGATCCTGTTGCTCAATAGGTCTTGCGCAACGTCACCAAAAATGAAACTCCTGTTTTTCTTAGTGAGTTTCACTCTGAAATATTTGTTTTATTTTTTATAAATCGTCGTAGCACAAACTATTTTTTCCATATTCCATTGGAGAACGTCCCTATTATTGTTTGTCTTGACTTAGATTGCCAAAAAAGCAATTTTTAGTACTTTGTCATCCTCCATCGATTGAGCGTGACCAAATATTACTTTGACTACTTGATTTCCGTAATAAACTTATAATAGTGAGCAATTATTTTAATTAGGGAAAAGCGTTTGTACTTGGAAGCCGGGATTGACGAGGAAAAACAAGCGACAGGAAGAGACAAATTCACGAGGAGGAATAAAGAATAAAAACAAATATACTCGAGAGCCGCTTATGATACACGCGGCGTCAAATCTCTGCTTCAGCTGTCGGGCGCTTTTTACAGGCACAGGTTACCTGACCTTGCAGTAGCTAGAATTGCACCCCGGGCCCCTTACTGCCAAGACAATTATAGTGTAGGAGGAGAAGGGACCGTGCAGTTCCTTCGAGGAGGGGTTAGTTCCCCCCCCCCCCCAGAGCTGCAACAGTAATTATTGTGCATCAGAATGGAGAAAGCGTCAACACACCGAAAAAAAATCGTTGGAATCTTTCTGATTCTGTATCTCTCTCTTTTCTAATTTTAAATCGTTTTCCTTAACTCACCGGCCTTTGTACCGTTTTTTGTTTGTTGGTTTATCCTATACCAAATTTTATTAGTATATGCACTTTTGATGACAGCGTTAACATAACGTCAAAATTTCGCCTTCTTGCATAAATAAACTACATAAACGGATGATTAACCAAAGCAAAAAGTATAAAACAATCATTATTCTAAAAAATTTGATAGCGCAGCGATAAGAACACGTACCTATGGCTGTGGTACCTTAGGTTTGATTTTCTTTTTTTTATATAGTCAAAGATTGGAATCAAGAATAATAAAATTGTTTTCGTTTAACTCTTTTTATAAATAGACTGAAAAGTGGAATTTTTATTCTCGCAAAACCTATGAATATAAGGAAAAACAAGGGGCGCAAAATGGATTGCACTTTACTTATAGATTTTTTTTTTTAAATCGTTCCACAACTGACCGACTTTTTCCATTTATGCATTTATAGCTTAGATTAGTTTTATATCTTTTTTATGTAAAACCCAATCATTTTGCGCCCCTCATTTTCGACACACTTGGTTAGTCATTTTCCCCTTAGCTCAAACATTGAGGAAGGCACATCCCTTCATCCCACTGTTAAAAATACTAGGTCCATAAAGTATGAAAAATGAAATGCTGCATTAAGATAAATGTAAAAATATCCAACTGACAAGATGTCATTGTGACAAAATAGCATAGATATGACAAAGTCACAATTTACCTGAAGCCGATCGAGCGATAGCCAGTTTTTGTTTCAAATATCTTCACACAATCAGATGGCGTGTTTTTATACCGGAAATATAACATCACTCTTTCCTCAATGAAAATCCTCTTTGCAGGGTCACAGGCGTCAAGCAAACCAAAAGCCTCTACTGGTAGATGGCTCTGTTTTAGGGGTTGGAAAGAGCTGACGTCGTTGTCACGAGACTCACCATTTAAAATAAGCATATTCAGTCCATGGCCCAGATTCCCAGAGATCCTAAGAAAAATGTCATAAATAGGGCTGATAAGAAAAACTCTGTTAGAAACCATCCCCAAAAGACTTGATAATCTGATCAAACTTGGTGATTTTCTTCTGAAATCTGATGAATATTAACAGTAAATGTTCAGTAATCCTTTAGAGAGTCATTTAAATGATCAGGTGACAATCCTATATCAAATCACGACAAATACACATTTCTGTATGGCTTTAGATTTCCATCAAAATTGGCATTTATGATTTTTTTTTTCAAATTCCAATTCAATTTACTTGAATAAATAACTGAAGAAGAAAATACAAAAAAATGGTTAGCCATCAAGCTCTTAGGAAAGTGTGCAGCTAAATCAACAAGATATTTTACAATAAAATGAAAATAAAACAAAACCAAAGTGAGAGAGCCCATACAGTGTCATTCTATGGTGGAAATCAAACCTTAACATGAATTTTTGTATCTTCACAAGCGGAAATTTACGAAAATTTAGGGGAAGGGCAAGGATTTTTTTCACTTCTTTAAATGAGGATAAGAAAAAATATACCTATACTTTCTAAAATTTAAGGGGTTGGGAGATCCGTCCATCTTAACCCTCGCTTAACTTGACCCATTTAACTCAATCCTCGTTCAACTCAACTCGAGCTTAACTCAACCCCGGTAGAGCTCAATTGTCACTCAGCTAATTTAAATAGATGGAGCTGAACAGGGTTGATTTAAACGAGGGTCGAGGGGGGGGGGGGAATGTACTCCAGCAAAAATCATCGGAAAAAAGAAGAAAATCTGGAGAACAAATAATAACAAACAAAGGACTAGAAATACAATCTTAACCTCGCAATTATCCCTGGACTCAAAGGAAAGAGCCTCAAATCTTGCAAACAACCGACTTTAAATAAAGGTTGCGTGGATAAACTTTTTTATGAAGCAATACAAATGTTACATACTGCGATGGCATATAGGCCAGGGGACAAAATAATCTAGGGGGCGGATGCTTCACACTTCGTTTTCGTCCAATTGGTGCCACTGGATAACACAACACTTATTTGGAGTTTGGTGATTTTTCTTCTTTTAAAGTTCCATATCCCATATATTATCATTAACAAACAGGTCACAAGAAAAGCAACAGTTAAATCTCCATATAATACTGACAAAAGTTTGGTAAATTTGTAGTTTACAACAAAATTTAGCTAGGATGAAAGTGAATACATCACTAGGTGCTTTTTGTTATGTTCTTCTATAATTCAATAATTATTTCTGGAACAAATTCCATATTGAGCCCTTAATAGGGCCAAAAGGTAAAACAGTCCATAGTTATCAAAAGTTCAAAAACGTGATTTAAAAAAAATTATCTAGTAAAAAAAAAGTTGCTATTTTCAGCTGACTCAGAATGGTTATTATTGTTTTCCTTAGTCTTGGTAGTAAAATGTAATTAAGGAAACAAATATGCAGAACCTTTATAAAGAGCCATATACCCCTCAAAAATGACATCACAGCAAAACTGATCATCTTTGGAGGGGTATCAAGCTCTTTTTAATCTAAGCTCATTCAAAACAACCTTTTACTAATTACGACTAAGGAAAATAATAATTACCATTCCTGAATGAGCTAAAAAATGGCAATTTTTTCTCACTAGCCGTTTTAGCCCTTTAAGGGCTCATAATGGAGTTTGCTCCAGAAGCAATTATTGAATTATGAAAGAGCATAAAAAAAGACATAAGGATATACACTTTCAGTATAGCTAATTTAGGTCCATTTTTGAAAACTGCAAATTTGCAAAAAGTTTTTTTTATTATCAGTATTATATGGACTTATGGAGATTATACAATGCTGATAAAGAAATTTCCATATAGATACTATATGGGAAACTTATTAATACGAATTGTATTATTAGTCTGTGTGTATTCTCATGGCCCCAAAATAGTTCTGCATAATTTTTCTTGGTTATATTTAATATCTTCATTAGTTTAGCTTATTTATAAGTATATTTTAAGCCTAGACAGATGTTTACAAATGATTGCAAAATAGATATAATCATAATTAGATTATAGATTATTATAATCTATAATTAGATATAATGATGTGATTATATCTTCGCGAAGCATAACAGCAGCTTGGCGCAGCGGAAGCGCGCTGGGCCCATAACCCAGAGGTCGGTGGATCGAAACCACTAGCTGCTAATTTTTTCTCTGACTTAAAAGCGGCAAGTTTTAAAGAAACATGTTTTTAAATTAAGTCACGTCTTCATTATGGATTTGTCAAGCAAGGCTACGCGTGATTTCTGAATTTTCTGGGAGTTACTCTTTCCAATGGATCTTTCTAGGGCTGAAGAAACGAATGAGGCAAATAATAATAATAATAAGAAAATAAGATCCTCCAGAGCCATACTTGCGAATACGGCGTCGAATCGACATTTCTCTGGCAGAGTTATTTTTAGAGAGACAAGTAGCAAGCCAGTCGCACAATCTTGCTTTGTTGGGATCGATTCCTGGGCCCCATATTATCAAGCCGAGCATTAATCCACTGTGTTACAACAGGGCAAATTAGGCGCATTTGAAGTGACTTAATTCGCAAAATTTGCACCAGCTTTATTAGCCTCGTTCTTACCGTAATCATGGCATTGTTAGTAAATACGGTGCTACGGACATCACTGAGTCATACGAAAGATTAAATACTGTTTTAGCTGATAATGCTGTTTATTCTCTAGGTTGTTTCCACCCCTTATTTAGATTGTTTTGCCGTTAGTGATTGTGCATTATGTTTGTGTATTTTGAAGTATCTTCATGTTTCTTTTTCCTAGTACTCTGTTTGTGTTTGTTGTTTTGTAGCGGGTTAAAAATAAATTGTTATTATTATTAAAATGTGAAGTCTGGTGAACGAAAATCTGTTTTCACTTGGTCGACTTTGCCTGAAAAAACTATGCTGGCTTTATTTAAACCTTTGTATTAATTTTCTTGGAAATCTCTTATACGGACAATTGTTTGAATGAAGCTAATCATGCAACATTATATTGAAGCTGATCTTTTTTGTATGAAGGAGCATCTAAGCATTGCAAGTCATTTCCCACGCATCCTGGATTGAATGGTGGACGTATAAATTCAAACTAAGATTAAGAAGTTACTGCAAAAAAAAAGCTGAATTTTTCACTACAATTTCTGAGTTAATTATTCATTATAAGACCAATTCTGAAGATTGTCCTAAGTGTTTTTAGCTAATTGTAAGCTCGCACTACTTTTCAGTTGCAATAGCTTTCTATTTTCTTTTTACTCTACAGATTTACTAGAATATTAAAAAAAAAATACAACAAGAAGAAAAAGAAGAAAACAATGAGGCTTACCAGTTATCGAGCATGGGAACTGCTGTATGAGGACTGACAAGCAGAACGCCATCTGAAGCACAAGCTGTGACATTAATGTTTCTTATAATAGGGGCCCTTAAGATTGACTGCAATGCAGGGCTTTTCTCTCCGTGAAGATAACCCGCACCAGATATCTGGACAAATTGCACTATAGATTCATTTGCTAATTTAGCTAGATGAGGAGGTATATGCTCGTGCTCAAAATTGGGAACTGAAATCCTTAGACCTCCCCAGTACCCAAGCTCCTCCTCTAAATTCCTTTCCCCGCAAGAAATAAACACAAAATCGTCTTCCCAGTGGCATTCTCGCTGTAAATAATCGCGATCTTCACCATCAAGCCTTATCGGACAATCTATAAGTCTTGGTTCTTTTCCTGTACACTGATAGGGTTCAGCCCATGTATGAATCCGTAGAAGACTATCCCACAGATATTCGTAGCGTCTGCCACGTTTTTGATGGACGTTTATTACTTCATATCCAAGTTCGCGGCATACAACTTGTGCATCTACTTCTGTAAAACGAGTATCACATACTGGGACCCATTGGGTTAATGTTTTGTTAAAAACTTCAAGGTAACCTTCACGATTAGAACACGACCCGTCTCTACAGAGTCGCACACTTGGAGTATCAACTGCTCTAATCATTCTAAACCGGGGTGTTTTAACAGCTGCAGGACGCATCTTGATTGGGGCTGACCAATGACCTTCAGCTATTAAATTACCAAGCACTAAAATACCAACACTAGGATAAAACTCTAACTCTACTCCAGGAAGTATCACTAACGTACTACCGGGCATGACTGTTATGTCTCTTTGTACTATATATGGTGTCCTACGATAAGGTAGAGTCAAAAAGCCGTTAATTCTGCCTCCTAAATTATTTAAATCCACCATCTGTCTTGGAGGTCTTGTTGATGACTGAGGACCAGCTACATCAGGCTCGAGAAGAAAAGGCTGGTACCTTGCAAGGGCATAAACATTCCAATCATCAAAATCGAAAATTCTATCTTCAATGGCTTTGATATCATTGCTACCCCACCAGTTACGCTGTGCGTTTATTGTATTATCAATTCGGGCAGTATGCAAGCCAGCTAGAAGCTCATAGTCTAGCTCATTATGATCAAAAATATTATCAGTAATATTTACTTTTTGTACTCCTTTAAGGGCTAATACGTATGAAAAAATTTGATGATACCCTGCCGTCCTCATTATATTGGAACTGTGCTGGTTGTACGTAATTCGATTATAGGTGAAATTAGCAAGTATATCACCTAAAATATCCGATTGAGAATCTGCAGCAAATTGTATAATAAAATCACCAGCATTTTTCTCTATTAAATTGCCACTTATTTCGATTGATTTTTCCATCCCCGTCACACTAAGTAGCCCATTTTTGCATCTATTATTGCGGAATTGATTACCAAACATTTTGAATACGGCATAGTGGCCGTCTACTGAAAACGCGAAATTTTGATTCTTCTCAAAGACACTATCCTCGACGTATACTGTATGTGTATAGTTTTCATTGTAATGATAGACAAATGGGAGCTCAATAGAAAAACCCAGCTCATTATTATCAGTCATAGCAACAGATTTAAGCGTCCAATGATATAAATTGCTTGAATCCCTCAAGTCTCTTGACTGCTGTACAATAGCACGTCCATTTTTTTCGATCCTTGTATTATTGATACTATATTTTATTTCGGCCAATGGCTGTTTACCAGTGTGTCTATGGGGCGTGGCCACAAGAATTGCCTCTTTTTCATTTGATGTAATATCGGAAAAAACAAATTCGATGCTTTCGTTCGATCTTCGAAGGTTATACCAGTTACCATCAGGACTGTATACCCTGAAATTAAAAAAATATGTTATATGTGATTTCATAAGTTCATCCTTGAAAAGAAAACAAGGAAACAAATTGATGACCAAAGACTTATTGCAAAGAATTTTGTGCTTTGGAACGATCCTAAATGAAAATGTTTTGGGACCTTGCCACGGAAAAATACCAAAATTTAGCCTACAATGTCTTTCCCTTTTCTGAATTCCACCATGTATGACGTCCCCCCCCCCAAACAAAAACGAAACCTTCCTTTGAATTCTTAAGCCAAAACCTGAAACTAGAGAAAATTCCGTAATGTTAACCAATATTGAAGTTTTTAGAAAAATAAAGAAATTAATTTTTAAAAAGCTTCTCGTAAAAAAAATCTTTCCAAATAAAAGTAAAGAGCCATATTCAAACTTGGTATGAGCAGAATTAAAGTCCTATAACAATTCAAACTTAAAACGACATGAAATTATTGTCAAAGAATACTTGAAACCCGAAATCAATAGAAACTAAAATGAATAGTTATTTCAAACTTATAGGTAACAGATACTGATATAGATGAATAAATCTTAAACAGTAAAATTACAAGGAATACTCGAGTCAAACTTAAAACGAACAAACATAACTACAAACAGGAATTTGGCTACTACCCTAACCCTCTCTCCCTGTCTGCTTGAGTCTATTGTACCATTTGCCTTTTACTGAAAACAAAATAAATTAGGGATTTTAAGGATTTTTCAGTAATTATCACACTGAAAATTCAAACAATTACTACTAAATAAAATCTCAGCTTATTGAATTTTCTAGGAATGAATATCATTATATAATTAAACATTCAGTTTATTTTCATTACTTCTTTGCAGTTATCTTGTTTATTGCAGTATTTTTTTTGGAAGTATTTATATTGGGTTTAATATATTGTGTGTATAGCTTTTAGAGTGGGCGTATGGGTGTAATTTAAAATCTTTTGCAAAGCGAAAATGTTACAAAGTTTTATACAGGAAAAACAGCCAACCAGGTAGTATACGCACATCTTGGATGAGACCTTGGATAATAGGGGGGAGGTGTTGAGAGAAGAAATTTGAAAGAAAAAATATAAACTAATTAATTGGTAAGTGTAAGAAATTACGGAGAGAATCAACATCATAAAATTTGGCGTGTACTGTTTTGAAACAACAAGTTAAACGACAGGTTTTTTATATTTAAGGCTTTGTGATTATTACAATTCCAAAATTTCATACATTTTTTTTGTCTTTATTTCACCTTTGAGAAAGAGGGCAAGCACGCCTATTCTTTTTCAAAAAAGTTAGGACAGGGGTAGATGATTAAGGGTATTAGAGCACACACTAGCCTGCTTTGGTTTTAGCATCATTCTCATCAAAAGCTATCCATTGATAAACAAATATTAAAATTTCAAATACACGATGTAGACAAAAAAAAGTAAAAAAGTAAATAAAAAAATACCTGTTATAATGAAGAGAGTGAAAACCTCTTTCGTTTCGTTCAATTTTTCCATTTATAACTGTAAGTTTGGGATGTGGACTTGGTAAGAGCCGGGAGCGTGCAATCTGCAAGTTTGATCCTAAAGAAAAATGACAGATTAAGCAGACAAAATTAAAATGATTATGTGAAAAAAAGACAAGTCTAACAGGAGTTAAAGCAAAAAAAATATAGACAGAGGAAAAGAAAATAATAGATGCGGTTAAATTTTGATTAGGTTTTAGAATTAGCTTAAATTTACTAGCACACTCTATGAGGGTGGATACCCTTTGATTGGTCCGAACAATCCTAGTTGGAAGAATTTAAAAAAGCGCTTAAGAAATGCGTACTTTGGATTTTGAACACCCCCACCCCACACAGAAAAACCTTGGTGTTTAAGTCTTAATTTTTTTCTATTGTTTTTTAAAAGTGGGATGATTTTCTCTAACCTAAAAGATACTGTCTAAGCAGATTCGGACTCAAAAAACAGTATGATCCCTCCCCCGCCATAAAAGAAATAAGACGAACTCCAGAAGTAAAGTAGAATTATATCACTTACACAAAATCATGTGAACTCTTTGGATCACTTCATCTGTGACTCGTCTTGGTGGCCCTCAATTACTAACTAAATCTAACTTTATTAAAAAAAAAAAACATGAAAGAAAAGACGAAACACAAAAAGAAACAAAGAAAACATACACGAAATACAAGAAAAAAGGAATTAGCCAAGCGAGACAAGAAAAAAAAATCCATAAATTAAAAATCTTTCTAAGCTCTTGGTTTCTTCGCCGTTCCACGAGCCCGTGAAAACGAACTGTAAGTAAAGAATGACTTGTAATAAAAGTAACAAAAACTCTGAACAAGGGAATTTCGACAACAAAATCTATAGTAAAAGAGCTGGATTTCGGTGGTGATTCTAAATACAGAAAATTCAATAATTCAATAAATTATCGAAATTATAATTCAGTAAATTCAAAAAAATATTCAAAAATTTTCAATATATATTGAATAATTCCATAAATTCAATAAATTTAAATTTAACTATCAAACGCTAAATGTCTTAAGTATTTTGTTTAATTATGGAAAAGGAAAAAACACACCAAATTGGGAAGTTATCATATTACTTTTTATATTTTCCCAAGGCCTCAAAAACACCTTTTAGAACCCGTTTAAACTTTCCATGAAAACAGTTTAAGAGAAATTATGAGAGGCCAGGGTATCAAGCCAAAAACAAAAATAAACTTCGCATTAATAAGAAAAAATCAAATTCAAAGCAAACAGAATTAATATGAATAAGAGAAATACTGAAAAATAACCCTATTAATTTTCATTTTAAAGCATGGCTTCTTAACTGAATTAATTTTAACTTTAATTATGGAAAAAAAACACACCAAACTGAGAAGTTATGATATTATTTTTCATATTTTCCCAAGGGGTGATTGTGCTTAACCAGTGGTCTTAGAATATGGGACAATGGTCCTTTAGAATGGAATTGAAATTTATAGTCCCCGTTTTAAGAAAAGAAAAGTAATCTCGTCACTACAAGTAAGCGTTTCCTGCCATTTTGTGGCAAAAACATTAATGTTAGGCAAAAGAGTGTCAAAATATACTCAAGTAAAATCTTGAGATGGCCAATCAATTTGAATTTATTCAAAAGCATATCAATTCAACGTTCCAGTTACATAGGCCATAAGGTCTGATAATAGCGCACTTGTCCCCCATACAAAATGAACGGCTAATAATAAATAATTTAAGCCAAAAGAGGCCTGAGGCCATAAGGTCTGGCAATTGCGCACTTATCCCCCCATAAAAAATGAATGGCTAATAATAAATAATAATAGACCATAAGAGGCCAGAGCCCATAGGTCTGGCAATAGCGTATTTGTTCAACATACAAAATAACGGCTAATAATAAATAGTTAATGGCCATAAGTTCTGATTGCCATTAGTTCTGACAGTAGCACATTTGTTTCAAAACCCATACGGAGCCCATACGAAATAAACAGTTAATAATAAATAACTGTTTAACCTTCATTTAACTAAGTTTATTCATTTGAGGCTGCATAGAAATATGCATAGTGATGTGTAGTTGTACATCATCGATTCGGGAAGAGGATTAGTCGATGTTTATTGGTGTTTTGGGAAGGTATGTTCGTGTCGAAGGCTTAAAAAGCAGCCCTTTACGCGCTTAAGTGAGTCGCGGGTCAATTATCATAAAAAACTATAATTAAACAGTACCCTTGTCAATAGAAACCCAAACTCTAAACATTGAACTCAAATTCCAAAATGAGCATCCGCAGAATCTACTATTCATGCTTATTGTAAAGATACAAAATTTGCTACAGTAAGTAAGCATATATGCAGTCGATAAGAATTTACCATTATTCAAATAAAACAGATAGTTTAAGAGTGTCACGCAGTTGCGCCCAAGGCATTATGGTGGATTCTTTTAAAGGAAAAGGATGTACCCAAGGCCTCAAAAAGATCTTTTACAACCAAGTTTAAATTTTCCATGGAAACAGTTTTACATAAATTATGACAGGCCAGGGTATCAAGCCAAAAAAAAATAAACTTCGTATAAGTAAAAAAAAAAAAATCAAATTTAAAGCAAACAGAATTAATATGAATAAGAGAAATGCTAAAAAATAACCCTATAAATTTTCATTTTAAAGCATGGCTTCTTAACTGAATTAATTTTAGCTCATTATAGGTTTCGGTTACACTTTTTACTTAAAAAAAAACAACAAAAAAAACTTCAACTGACATATCTTTGTCATGTTTTAATAGTATCTTCATTCAATAGTTTAGAAGTACTACTTTCATTTCTTACGAGAATACTAAAAAGGGATACAGTAAAACATGATGATGACATAAAACGTCAACTCTTCATATCTAATAGTTCTATCTCTATCCACGCCACTATTGCTATTATTGCTGCCATAACATTGTATCTTAAGGATGGTTGAGTGATAAGCTCAATTGTTGTGAAAATACTAAAAAGGGATACAGTAAAACATGATGATGACATAGAACGTCAATTCTTCATATCTAATAGTTCTGTCTCTGTCTACGCCACTATTACTATTATTGCTGCCATAACATTATATCTTAAGGATGGTTGAGTGATAAGCTCAATTGTTGCGAGAATACTGGATACATTAAAACATGATGATGACATACAATGTCAACTCTTCATATCTAATAGTTCTATCTCTATCTACGCCACTATTACCATTATTGCTGCCATAACATTATATCTTAAGGATGGTTGAGTGATAAGCTCAATTGTTGCGAGAATACTGGATACATTAAAACATGATGATGACATACAATGTCAACTCTTCATATCTAATAGTTCTATCTCTATCTACGCCACTATTACCATTATTGCTGCCATAACATTATATCTTAAGGATAGTTGAGTGATAAGCTCGAGTTCCACAGCCACACTTTACGAACAATCTCCAGAATTAACTCTAAATAATCTTGATTCAAAAGAGATTACTTACTTTTAAAAGAAGTTATATAGATGACCGTCGATCCTAATGGCTGTAGTCCAGGCTTATATCTAACAGTGACTTGATATGTACTTGTTACATCAGGTAGACTACCCGGATTTTTTCGAATATCCCAAACTTGGTCACTAAGTTCACCAAAATCTTCAAAACGAAGCTGCTCTGAGCTTGAAAACTGAATCGGATGAAGAAGCTGCATGCCAATTACATACAAAGGGTCAGTCTACAACAAAAGTATATTTAATTTTTTTACAAAATAAAATAGACCAACAAAAGCTAGCTTCTCAGTCTTTTTGTCACCTCCCTCAGCTCGTTCGAGACAGTACTCCGAGCCATAGTTCCCCGTATATGACTCAGGCCCTCCACCCGTACTCTGTACACAAGGGTCGGCTCAGATCGTCAGCATGAGAAACTCATGCCGTTATGCCTGGAATTTTCTGGAAGGTTTTTTTCAGAGATTTTGGGGGGATTCTTACGTTCTATATCCATTCTCAAGAGTTCCAAGATTATTCTTCTGAATTTTCGTGTTTCTACCTTGATAAGTTTAGCTTGTTTAACAGTGCACACAAAAACTACTTATTTTCATATGTATAATATACAGTTATACTGGAAGTATATCTACCCGAGGGAACAGGTTCCCCTGACAATTACTGCTTTCTTTTCAATACCCTCCGCACTGGTACAAAATCTTCATTTAGGCCAGTGGTTGTCGGATCCCACTGAAAGAAATAAAAGTCGTGTGCTTGGAACAAATAGTCCGTACGCCAGCAAACATTGATCTGAACACTATTTGATTTTGACCCCCTTACTAAAGCCTAGAAGCACCTCAACAGAAAGCCACAATGCAGAGGGGGAGGCGGTTTCTTCCAGTAGCTCTCCGTTATCGATAATTTCCAAGAAGTAGTCACACTTTTACATGACCCTTCGGAATGAAGGCAAAAAGTCACGCCTGTCTCGGCGCTGGACCACCAGCAGGTGCAATAAGTTAAGTAAGTAACTACATATTTGGTTTCTCTAAGAGTGTCCTGCGTGCGAGAGCATAATTCAGTATGTGCATGTATTTCCGTACCTATTGGCAAAAACATTTCTTTTATGCTATAAATATGCCCCACCATGGACTTATGATAACTTTCGACTATAACGTAGAAATTCAGCTAATTCTAGCTCGTTAAACCAAACATTGGTTAAAAATAGAGTACTAGAATTCAAACAAGCGTAAGAATTTGTTACTAATAAAACAGGAACAATGAACAAATCCTGTTCTGCAAGCTATATGTTGAAGTGATCATGTCATGTTTTCAGTAATAGCTGCTTTCTAGTAAAAAGCGAACGATGGTCCATAAGACCATAGGATGTTGTTTTAGTATCAATAAAGTTCTTAAGTAGGCTCCAGGAAATAAAAGAACAATTTACATTATTCTCAATAGGTTTTTACCAGGACATTTTTGCCTCAGATTAGTCTACAAAAATATATTCAACGGATCGGATCAAATTAAACAAACTCAGATAATATAAAAACACCTTAAACGGCTTTAATTTTTTCTCTTTGAAAAACATACTAAACCCGTATATGTTTCGGCTTTACGAAAATATTATGCTATTTTATGTTTCCAAATAACGCAAAAAAAAAAAAAAAAAACAAAAAAAAAAACAACTAGCGCGTTTGCGCTGGGCTTTTTTAATTGAAAATAATATAAACAAATATGGTGGGCTGAACATTGCTACCAGGTGACTAGAACCTAATACAACATGTCAAAATATTTTTGACACTTTTATTTAATTCATCTGCCAACAGTAAACAAAAATCTCTTCCAACACCCCACAGCGACTTTTTCGTAGCAGAAAGATTGGAATTTTTTTTACTTTCTTGGGTTCTGAATGAGATTATATTTTCACTCGTGTTGATTCCTGATGATCAGAAATCAATAACACGTCATAATAATACAATAGATATTCCCTCAGAAAAAATTAACAAGGTAACTGCATTCAACACTCTACACCTACATACACTTTTTGGTGTGTTTAGTTTTTTGATCTTTTTCGATCCACTATAATCTTTTATTGATGGTGGATAAATAAATCATTATTATTAATGTAATCAAGAATAAATTTAAGTTGAGCCTATTTGATGAAGGCATTGCGTAAGCCCTACGCCAAATTCGGCGAGATAAGAATAACATATCAACAAATCTCTTGATATATACCATGAGGACTCGTCAAGTTATGGCACACAATTGTGCAGACAAATTGGCCCATCTCATCCTACGATCAAGAACGAAGTAAGTAATTTTTCCCTGCTTCCTAGAAAGATTAAGGCAAAAAATGAAAGTGCGTGGCGCTCCTGAGGTAAAAACTCGTAAGTGTTTTCTGATAATCACTGCGACGTTGTCGTTATGTTCACACTGAGGCTGGTGGTGTCATATGACTCTGGATAACTAATAAAATATGGAATAATTTCTCACACTTCCATTCTAGTCTTGAAAATTTCAGTTTTTCTCAGTGGTAGGAAAAAATTAATTACTTCTTGCTTTTTATCTTCCAAGCAAAAGCAAGTAGTTAAAATTTTATTATTAGTTCCGGAAAGAAAACGGAGTACAAGATAAAACTGGACAAAATAAAAGCTATCCATTATTTATTGCGAGTTGATTTTTTTCCATTTAGTTCCTTGAGCCAGACATATATTTTGAGCATTTAAATGATAAATTTAATAAATAATCTTTATCTGATTAATAGCACTTCTAGCTATATGTCTCATTAATTTTCAAATTTAGAAGTGTATCTACTATGATAAATGGTAAGGTGAAAATTTTCTTGATTTGGATCATGCAGATAATCTAGATGAAAATATTAGCAACTTGGATATTTTTTTAGATTTTTGGGAAATTTTGAGGGTTCAGAGTGAGAAAGTAGGCTTGAAAATGAATGTAAAGAAAACTAATCTGCTGAAATTAGGAATAAACGAAGATAAAAAGTGATATTGGGTAAACAAAAAACAAAAATGGGGTCATTAATAAGAAAAGTGGGTACAGACAAGCTGCAAAACATAGGATAACATACATGGAGGATAATTTCTCACTGTCCAAAATTTTCGAGAGAAAATCATGAATTGTTTTTGAATGAGCTCTGACATACCAGATGCTATGGTGACGACAGTAGTCAAGTAAGGCTACCCTGAAAAATTTTCACTTTGAAAGGTTAAGGATTTGTAAGGAATCCTTCGTCTGGACAAAACCTCCAGAATTCATTTGGATTTTGACATGAGTCCACCGATCCTTCAGAAGAGGGTGTTTACTAGGGAGCTATATTGTCTCTTCTTTTTCCGGTGTATTGTGACGATTTTAATAAGAGTTTAAGTGCTAATAAACTAGTTTCCATATCAGATATGTTTGAATTAGAAAGTTAACTTACCCTAATGACCATAGTCATTAGGGCCGACGTGAAATCTTCAGGTTTGTTATTTTGCTTTAAAGACGATGAACTAGAATTATGATGTTGTAGCAATCTCGTTTTTAAATTCTGGTTAGTACGTCCCACATAAGAGCTTCCACAAGTACATGGGATTTTATAAACCCACTTTGTTGCTCTACGGAAGTCCGATCCTTTCCAAAATTTAAAAAACTAGCCAAAGTATTACTACCTCTTAAAGCTACCTTTAAGTCATTATTTTGTAAAATTCTTTTAAGTTTTCCACTCAAACCTGGAACATATGGTAGAGAACAAAAAATGTCCCAAAAAATGTTATCCACTTGTCCCGCAACGCTTAGTATGTTATTCAGGATTTTAAGAGCTATGATATTCTGTGCAACTTCGCGAGGACCAAGAGCGTTTGTTTTGTTTCTTGAATCCCAGGACACCCCTTTTCTCACTGCTTAGATTGTGTGGCAGTTACCTTGGCTGTTGTGTGGCAGTTACCTTGGCAGAATTCCATTACCTTGGCTTTATCTTTAAAGAGCGTTTGCTTGATAATGCCCAAATTCACCAAGCTTTGAGGTTGATTATCTCGTAGACAATCTGCTGCTTTGTTGGTTAAATTATTAGGTAACTGACGTCAAACCCAGCCTATAATTTCTTATCATGTCAATATTTTTTGAATTGGCCCTTGCCAATTATAAGATTCATGGTCTACATCATTCAAAGTTACATATAATGGTTACTTAGTATTTTCGCATCGGTTTCTCGCAACACAGGTGATACTGAGAAGTTTTTAAACTTTTATTTGCCAGCGTTTTATGAGCTTTATATGACATCCTACGCTTCCCTGCGTAGGAGAATTGTTCCAACTGTTTTATTTTTATTATCCATTCTATTCTCTACCTGTTTTATCTTTAAGCTTCGCCAATCATTTGAGCCTAAGACTACCGAAAAAATCATGATTCTGATTTCTTAAATGCTAAGAAAAGACCTCTATGAAGCCTTAAGACATTAACAAATAAATACCTCAATTATAAAAGTAATTTCAGAATCACTCGGGTCTGTTCTATAAGTTATCAGGTACTTGGATTGTTCTGGCTGAATTCGGACATTTGACACCGTCCCAGGAAGCGGAATTATGTCGTCTTTGTTCACGTACCGCAGCCAGCCTATCAGCTCTCTCTGGTCATTTTTATGCAGGGTGGGGTTGTAGTGTATACCAGCACGCTCATTACCTGCTATTGTGCAATCTAAAAGATAATCATATAAATTGATACGAGTTAAACCAATCAAACGGTAGGAATAAATTCGTCAGTATGAATTGACAAGTTGATGAGTTAACACCACAGTTATTTAAAACGGTATAAGTCATTCAAACGATTAAACTGCTTTGGCAGTCAACATACAGGGGGGTCAGGGTGGAACTGGACAAAATTCGCCGATCACAAATATATCATTTGTTGACGAATGGAAAACTGAAATTTGATGTTCTCTAGATACATCTCAGAATAAGGAATACTTAAGATTTTTTTTTAAAGATTTTTCACTCTTCTTAAGATTTTTGAGATTTTTTCGAAATTTTCTCAAAATCTGCTTTTATAATTTTGATCAGAGCGTCCGAACCAACCCTACCTAGTGGGGGATGGCTTGGACACGCTGGGGTTTGAACCGTACAAGCTAAAAAAAAATGTCAAAAATCTACCGGCAACCCTGTACAAACAGTAGATTCGTTCATAAAACAGTTTTTTTTTTTTTTTTTTTTTTACTTGAAATACAGTTGTACAAAATAACCATAAAAACCATAAGCTTGCTTGATTTAGACATGTTGAGCGGCGAAAAATCAAAGTCAAAGCGAAAGCTTTGAGGCACTCTGCTGGTTCCTCCACAGTGAAGAGGTTTGGCAGACTATGGAGAATATAAAAAAATCAACACTTGCAAGATCTTCAGCCTAGGGGAAGACACAATCTTTTACTTTTCTTGCACACGAAGAAAATCGTAGCTTCACCTTCTGCAATCTCCTGCACTAACCCAACATAGCACCAGATTGACTTCTTTAGCTGGAACTTGACAAGGATGTAATCTCCTATCGACAAGGAAGATGGAGTGAACGGCATGTCATCATTATTATCTTCTTCACAAAGATGTAACGAATCATCCAGCTGGAGATCTACCACAGACGTCTCCTTAGGTTGTTTTAGTCTTCCTTTCTATGCTTTTTTACCTTAATTTATTTCTTTTTTATAGTGTCAATGAGCATCCTGGTTGTGCCTGTTTTGCGGCGCTTACGAGAGCTTGCGTGAGCCTTTATCATAAGCGGGAACGGTTTAATTATTTCTGAGTATACTTTTACCAACTGACCTTGCAGGTTGGTGGTCGATGGCCTGAAATCAGGACTGGGGTCAGTTGACCGTTAAGGAGTAGAAATTTCATCGTTGGCTCAAGAATGGCAAATTTCGTAATGTTCCAAGGCTGTTGCATTTGCCTGATTTGGACTTACTTGATCTTGGATAGGTCGGCCCGTCACTTTGAGGGGAGAACTCTTTTACTCTTTAAAGAGTAAGTGATATTGGCCGGTGAAAAAAATGTAAGGCGTAAGACAAAGCTCAGTCACCAGGTGAATAAACGCCCTTTGTCCAGGGTTTAACAGGGGCAACTCATTTAAATTTAGCTTGAGACCGCTTTTGAAAGGACCAAGAACACCAATATCTAAGTGTTGGAGTCGATGGGAACAATGTGGTGGGAAAGCTAGAAGAGCAATACCGTTTCCCTTGCTGAAAGAAATACATCTTGGATCAAGGTGACTTTCGTGATTTTCAAGCAAAATGAGAGGAGGAATGTCTTTTGAAGATCGTCAATGCTTTCAAAAATGTTGTACAGCCGACAAAAGTCTGACCGTTGACCCAACCCGACGGGTGTGCAAGGCCAAGGGAGGCAAGAGGACCTTGTTGCACCATCTCAGGTTTGAATCGTTTCCGTGAAAAAATAAAAACTGGTGTCCGCTAATTGCATTGATGAAGCAGACCAATGTTGTATTTTCCCCTCGCTCAGTGGAGATTATCTGTTGTACCTGTTTAACTCCTGTAAGTGCCACAACACTTGGTGGATTCAAAACATATGGATGCCACTCTCATCAACATTCCATATGTGCTCAGCTGTAAATTGATGCCTGCCATAGACATTAAATAGATTATTAAAAGAACTTTGCATCTGGGTATTTGTCAGGTATTAGTTTCAAAGGGTGTCGCTATAGATACCATGGATTGAGACAATAGAAAACATTTACGTTTGGCTGTGACGGAAAATAACATAGCTATTGCTAAACATCTGTTAGTAAATGGAGCAAACCCAAATGTAGAGTTGAATATTTGGAAAAAAAAAGCGTTACATTATGCTGCTGGAGAAGGCAAACTGGGTATTTGCTCGGTATTAACTTCAAAGTGTGTCGCTATAGAGGCCTTGATCGGGGCAATGAAAACCCTCTATGTTTGCTGTGAATGAAAAAAAAAAAGGAAAGGTATAACTGTGACTAAATATTTATGAGAAAATGGAACCAACCCAAATTAGAAAGCTAGATATTGAGACAAATTAAATAAACAAAATAAATAACTGAAAGTAAGGAGCAAGTATTAGTCTTGCTCCTTACTTTCAGTTGAAAAAAAAAACGCTTTTTAATGCAAGATTTGATCATTTTTAAATAATGTCAGGAAATCCGGCACCACCTCCTAGGGAAAACTCTCCTCCCCACGGATATACCCTCTAGATAATTAAATCTTGGTGAAAATTCACCTCGAATAATTGCCCTTAACATTTCCACGAGTAAAATTGAGTCGGAAAAGATAAAGCAAGACATAAGAAGAATTTTGCATAGGAACTCCGGCAAATTCCCTCCGTGTCCGTGTTTTTCCCCTGAAAAATTCACCCCTGAAATCTTCATTCCGTATGGAAAATTCTCCCCAAGGAAAATCCCCCCTTCAGAAAATTCGTCTCCACTCACCAGGAAAATGTATGCATACTTCCCAATAACAAATATATACATAAACAATGGGCAAAATTTATAACTTAAGAACCATTCCCCAGGGGCTGAGGGGGTCACGTTATCTCCAAAGACACAGTTATTGGACCTTTCAACTATACTAAATACAATGGCAATCTCAAAATTTTGATCTTGATGATGATCTTGAGAAAAAAGGGCGTAAAGGGGGCCCAGTCGCCCTCCAATATTTTTGGTTACTTAATTTTTATTACGATTCTTTGACTTTTAGGGGGTCTTTCCCCCTTTTTTTTACAAAAATCAGACAAATTTTCTCATGTTTGTAGCCTTTGATAAGTAAGACCAAACTTTCAGCATAATGATCCGATTCTTTTGATATATTTATTGGTATCAAAATACCGTTTTATAGTTTTGGTTACTGCTGAGCCGGGTCTCTCCTTACTTAGGCTACAGTTTGTTACCACGAACTGTTTGAAAAGCCTTATATTATACTGCCAAGCAAGGCAAACTGGATGGTTTGTCAGATCTTAATTTCAAATAATGCAACAGAAAAAATGACGCCTTTATATTGTGCTGCACCAGAAGGCAAATTGCATGTTTGTCATCTCTTAATTCTAGAAAAAAAAGAAAATTTACTAAAACTCTTTTTAATACAAAAAAAATTCTATACTAAAAAAAAGAGTGCCTTTATCCTCTTCTCCTCCTCAAGTAGAAGAGAAGCGTGTTCATCTGACCTTTGGCAAAGAAAAAAATGCAAACAAATTTGAAGAAGCAAATGAAGAACAACATACATGTACATTATCCCCGGACTTCTGAATTCAAAACATTTTTGTTTTTTGTTTTTGTATTTTGTCATGCAGCAACCCCGCTTTTTGTTTCAGCTTCAAAATGGCCTTAGAAGACTGTCCGTTCTGTCGCCAGGTCATTGGTGTCAGGAAGAAGAGATTTCTTCCTTGGTTTTCAATATAGTTTCAATGTTATATTGTTATTTAAATGTTTCTTAATATTTCTACAAAACCTAGTGATATTTAAAATATCAGATACCTCTTAGGCAAATTAGATATATAATAAGCTTTACCAAAATTTGACTTGACTCCAATTTCTAGGACTAATATGAAAGAAAGGTAACATGGCTAGGGAACGTTTCACAGATGAAGGATGGCAGACTTCCCAAGACAATGCTTTTTGCATAGCTCAAAAATAATTTGTCTAAAAGACAATATATAAAAAAAATTGGGGTTAAATCCACCGATAAAAACAACAAACAAGATATCACGTTTAATATAGTACATATTCTGTATATAAAAATTTTATTTTGGCCAGTTTGACAGCGCAAACAGTGTGAATCTGTAGGCAGGATTTGACAAAGTTGTTGAAGGATGTTTTAAGCCATTTTACAGCACAGTAAGCAATGATTACCCCACTTGAGATGTACCATTTGAAGCGTAGGATGATAAAAGCACTCACTTCGTTACTACACTTGTAAGACTGCACTTCCTACTGTAGGTAATCACCCCAGATGTACCATCTGAAGAGTAGGATGATAAAAACCCTAAGTTCGTTAATGTACTTGTAAGACTGCAATTCCTACTGCAGGTAATCACCCCAGATGTACCTTCTGAAGAGTATGATGATAGAAGTGCTAAGTTCCTTACTGCACTTGTAAGACTGCATTTCCGACTGTAGGTAATCGCTCCAGATGTACCATCTGAAGAGTAGAATGATAAAAGTACTTACTTCGTTACTGCATTTGTAAGACTGCACTTCCTACTCTAGGTAATTACCCCAGATGTACCGTCTGAAGAGTTGTATGAAAAAAGCGCTAAGTTCGTTACTGCATTTGTAAGACTGCACTTCCAGCTCTAGGTAATCACCCCAGATGTACCATCTGAAGAGTAGGATAATAAAAGTACCCACTTCGTTACTGCACTTGTAAGACAGCACTATTTTAGGTAGTCACCCCAGATGTACCATCAGAAGAGTAGGATGACAAAAATGCTCACTTCGTTACTGCACTTCTAAGACTTTATGTTATGCTCATGTTGCATTTAATTTATTTCTAGCTCAAATTTGAAAAAAAAGTTGCAAAAGTAGGTGAGATATTATCATTTTAATGGATGGAATCACAATACATAGTTTAGCCCCAGGGTACAAACTTCTACCGCTTTCATCCCCTCCTCCTTCCAAAAATACAGCAAGAATAATTGCTGGGCAAGATTCGTCTAAAAAAGTCAAACTTTAATGGTTTTAATATTATCTTTTGTAAATTACAACAGGCATTAGATATAGGAATCTCCTCACCAAAAAACCCATAAAAATCACTGCATGATGTTTCAGTGTCTAGCTAGTAGCGACAAAAAAAAAAGAAAAAAAGGAGACTCGTCATTTCTTCCCAAGTAAAAAAAAAAATTCCTCATTGCTCAAGGCGAGGTACTGTTAATCTCCTTTATGGTCTATTTTTGAGCATCCGAATGAAAAGAGAAGTATTACAGGAAAGAATGAGGCCAAATGAAGAATGACCTTTTTAAATGGATATAAAGAAAACCAGAAAACAAACAGCTTAGAGACAGACAGCAGAACTCGATAAAGGTATAGTCTTGAGATTCGCTGAGGCACTCGTTGATGCCCAGTCTTTAGTCTTCTTTTTTTCTAAATTATTTGATTGGGTGTATGATTAATATGGGGAGTGCTTTAGGTTAATTAAATTTTCTTCAAAGTCGTTTTTAACTGTACAACATATCATATCCGATATTTAGTTGCAATTAAAACAGAGGCTTTTTGTACATAATATACTAGAGTAATTACGGAAGAGACATTTAGAATAAGTTGGTGTTCTAAACTAGAATTACTAGATTCGCTAGTTTTAATGTGGATTCAAGCCAATATTCTTAACATTGGTAAAAATCTATTTTCAACTGATCGTCGCATTTTTTTTTTTTTATTATTATAAAAGTGGGTAAGGAGTGATCCAGTTGTTTAAATGCGACGGCTAACCCTGGTAGGAGGAAATCCCTTGCAATAGGTTGATCTGAAAACTTTCTATTCCGAAGTAAAATCTGAAATTGTTAGGTCTGAAAACGAACTTTCAGCTCGTTCCTCAGCTGACCCAGTATCTTTCCATGTGCCAAAATTATCTTTAAGAATCGGGCTCCTAGAGCAAGTGGCCTCTGTAGTGCACGATTCGTCCAGAAGCTTCGGGACTCCAGAGATCTTCTAGGAAACCTCAAAGTATTGAAAACTCCCTTTGAAAGTACCATGTTTTTTTTTAGTGCGGGAGGGGAACTTCAACAGAGTATTTAAAGATGCATTTTCGATTGTTGTATACAATTATCTCTGCTAAAAATAAGTGAGCTTCAACATCAAGATAAACAGCAAGTACGATGATTGGTCTTTGTCTTTGCAAGAACAACAAACTTATAGCACTAGGAATTATCAAAACAAATGGAAAAACATTGTCAACAATAGTATATGCTATATTATTGGATTCTTAAAATTCTACACAATTAGTCTATTCTTAGACTTCTTGACAATTTCTTTAAAAATAATTATCTAAAATGTTAACTCTTACAAATAAAAAATAATGAAACTAAAGATCACGTCAGCATTTTAGTTCAAAGCAGGTTATTCTCCATTTAGGCAAAACTTACCTTCTGGGTAAAAGTTTCTGCAAGATACAAGAACACGGCTGTTTTTTTTATATATTTAGACTAGGAAATTCTAATTGTTATATTTTAGACAATGAATTAACGTTAATTACGAAAAAATGAAATATTTGACGTTGCAAATAAACTCAACTAAAACAGAAAAAGAGCGAGCTCTTCAGAACTAACCAGTTAATTTCAGTCCAAGCGAAAGAAGTACAATTCCATTCCCGCGATTTCCAGAAAAATTTGCATTCTTGACATTAGCTATATTTTCCGGATAATATAGGTCAGAAAACACCACGCCAAGACCGTCTCCAGCATTATCGTGAACCAGAATGTTTTCAAAAACATGACGGTAGATGTCAACTCTAAGAGCTGAAAAAAAAATTAGTTTAATATAGACAAAAATGGAAAGAGATTTTGTATATCCATCGTTAAAATCAAAAGGCGAATCCAACTTAAAAAAAAATAGTGAGGCTTTAAAAGTTTTCCTAGTGCCCAAGGAAATTTAGCACGGCAAAATTGGCGAATCAAGACAAATTCAAATATTAAAGGGAGCATTATATTTCCTCCAACCTCCCCCCCCCCAACCGTCAATAAAGTGCAGTAGGGTATAATGCGCCGCTTAGTCAAAATAACACACAAAGAAAAATAAATTAAAAGATTGATACAATAAGTTAATTTATACAACAAATTAAAAGGCATGGGAATTGAATCAGAATTTTCACTTGAGGAAGGTTAAGATAAGGAGGCATTTACGGTTTTATTTTGGCTAAGAATGCACCAACTTCCGTCCAGTAATCTTTGTAATAACGGCACTGATACATTTTTAGTTTCAGTCATACCTGGCTCTTCAAACTTTGTATAGAGGAACTTTACCTCATCAAATATGCTTTATTTCGAAAAAAATTCCTTTAGAAGAAGAATAAATTGACGAAAAATGGGCACATGTTAGATGTACTTAATGTCTTTTGTTTCAAGATGCTAAAGTTACGGTTTTAACAGAGCCGAAATTAGTGCAAACTAAATACCGTTTGTGAAAATCGCAGTATTTCGCTTTTAGACCTTTATATTACAATATCAGCCAAGCAATTGAGTCTTAGAAACCATTTGATACGAACTGAGGTGGAGGTTGTACATCATTTGCATAACAGGTAGGCTGTATGTGGGTTTTGTTTTTTGAGTTTCATATGGCAATTTCTGCTTGTCTTAGTTTTAATTGCAACTTTTTGTTCTTTGAAAACTTTTATATCGGGAAAGGTTTTTTTTAATTCATAAAAAATATGAATATGCATAGAAATGAATAAATAAAAAAAAGATAGTGCAAAACCAGACGAGGATAACTATCATACAGTGAATGACAAAAACAAAGCTGATAATTCGGGAAAACCCTCCATTAACTTCAAAAAAATACTTTACAATTGATTATACTTTGAACATTGTTATACTTTATTATAGTTAATCGTAATGGCTCGTGAAATTTATGACAGATGGCTCTTATACATAAAGAGAACTTTAAACAGTGAATTCATGGGTATAGTTATTTCTTAGTTTCCGAAAATGACTGAAACTATATGTATTTTCAACAGTGTGCTTTTATTTTCCAAAATTCTGATTCTAACTAGCCAAAAATTCTGATTAAATTCTGATAATTTCAACAATTTAAGATTCTAACTAACAGTAGTTGTTTTATTTTCAATTTTACGATTATAAATTTCATTTTTTTAAATATCTTATTTTCAGTAAAGTACAAAAGATACAATAGACTTTAGAAGATTTACGGCTTGAGAGGGGGGGGGGAGTAGCCAAAACAATATTTTTAGTAATTTTTGTTCGTTTCAAGTTTACCTTGAATATTTATCTTAATTTTATTAGTTTTAGGATGCAACTATTTATCCATTCAGTATATATTCTTTTTATTCTCATATGATTGCTTATTTTAATTTCTGTTCGTTTTAGCTTTCATGAGTGTTGCCTGTGATTGTACTCAATATAATTATTGCACGAAGTTCCTTAAATTTAAAATCAAGGTTTAAAACAATTCTTGAACTAAGATTTGGATTCGACACCGATTTCTGCATAATATATTGGAAAGAATCCTTGTGGAAGAATGGTCAAAAGATAACATATGAATGGAAATGAAATAAGATAGTAAATATGTGTCGGAAAATCATTAATTTCTCTTCAGTTTTAATACATTACACTTTTTCATTTGTGACTTGACGCTAGTGTTTGTTTTGTGTGGTTTGGGAAAGATGTCATTCTGACAAATTTGATCTTCGTGCACGCAGCGTCTTTTGGTTTATTTAGACTGAATAACCGTACCGTTTTTGAGACACTGCACGGGTCACATGGCAAACTGGATTCACATAGTATATTTCGTTTTATATCAATATACCCCAACAACAAAAGAGAGAATAATGAGGACTTTTTTTCCCAAGACAGTGAATCAACAAAACCTATTTGAATATTTCGGCCCTATATCTAAGGGCCGTCTTCAGCAAAGAAAAAAATAAAAAACAATAAAACACTTACAATAAAAGTTCTCAGTTAAAAATCCATTTTTTTTAAAAAATAGCCTTGGTATCATTACTTCTTAACGAAAAGTTCAGCCAAGACTGGCTAATAGGGTTTCAAATAGGTTTTGTTGATTCACTGTCTTGGGAAAAAAAAGTCCTCATTATTCTCTCTTTTGTTGTTGTATTATGGAAAGGCAGTGTGGTCTTCGTCATTATTTACGTCACGCTTATGGGGAGCATTTGACCAAAGATATTTTTCATTTTATTAGTTTAGGGAAAAAACACGCGAACATTATTAATCAACAAACGTTTCTGGAATCCTGCAGAAGGAATAAAATTATTCCTAAATCCTTAAGGCATAAATTTCACTTAAATACTTTACGAGAGTCACAGTTCACACATAAACTACAGCTAAAAACGTTGAATCATATTATTAAGGACAAAAAACACAGAAGACATAGAATTTCCTCAGAACGAAAATCACTCGAAAATTTTCTATCACAGAGCTTGTCCACTGATGATTTTTTGCAAATTCTTAGGATGGAAAGGAATTCATTCCACCATTATTTCCGTGTGTCACAAGAGAGACTCACTAATAAGTTTACAAGGTTGAAATATGAGTCTCAAGTGGTCAACCCAGTTTACAATCCTAAGATAAGTCCTGGACCTGCGATTGTAAATATTTCATCTAAAAAGCTTAGCTATGTTGAAGAAAAAGTCCTAGAACAAGGGCCAAAATTTTCGTTTTTACCGAAACAAGTTCCAGTTGCAGACTTGATAGCATCTTTAGAATCCTCTCTCCACAAATGTAGTGCTCTTGTTTCAAACCCGGATACAGTTAGATCTTGTTTAATTAACACTCTTTACAACACCTCATTAAAACTTCCTAATTCTCCCAATAATGCAATGGAAAAATCATATGACACAAAAGTTTTGAATAAACTCCGTAAAGATTCCTCAATAATAATCACTAAAGCCGATAAAAGCAACTCCATAGTAATTATGAATAAAACTGATTATGATGGTAAAATTCAGTCACATTTAAATGATACAACCACTTATGTTAAATCAACCCATGACCAGACTGATCAATTTGCTCAAAAAGTAATAAAAGAATTAAAAACTTTGAAAGAAAATGGCAGAATCACTCCACAGTTGTACAATAAATTCCTCCCTCGTGGTGTTTTTTGCTCAAAGTTTTATGGATTACCAAAATTGCACAAACAAGGCATTCCTCTAAGACCCATTGTAGCTAGCACAAAATCACCTGCCTCAAACATTGGAAAATGGTTATGCACTGCATTTAAACCATTGCTTCACTCCCAAAAATCTTATATAAAAAATTCAGTTGATCTTGTAGAAAAATTGAAACAAATAGACATTTCTGAAAATTCCATATTAAGCAGCTTTGACATAGTTTCTATGTATACTAGTATTGATGTTTCAAAATCTGAACAATTATTACAAAATAAACTGGAAAACAATTACCATCTAATCGAAGAGTCAGCAATAGGTCTAGACATTGATGTTCTCATGCATTTGGTTAAATTATGTAACAAATATTCCATGCACTTCCAGTTTCGAGATTCATATTACAACCAGGTAAGGGGCCTTCCTATGGGAGCACCTCTATCAGGCCTACTCGCAAATATTTTCGTCGAAAATCTTGAAAATTGGGCCCTAGATTCGTATTTTCTTAATCATGTGTTTTGGGGACGTTTCATGGACGACATAATTTCAGTTTGGAATTATGGCGAAAGTGAACTTAAAGGTTTTCTAGAACATTTAAATACTTACGATAGAAACCTGCAATTCACCCTAGAGACCGAAAGAGATGGAAAAATACCTTTTTTAGATGTATTGATAATACGCAGTGTGAATAAACTTGATTTTACGGTTTACAGAAAACCTACGCATAATAATAGATACCTTCACTTCAAATCTAACCATCCTCCACAGGTTAAAAGAGGTGTGGTAATATCTCTTGTGGATAGAGTACTTAATATCTGTTCAGAGCCGTATGTTAAAAAAGAATTAAATTTTATTACAGACATACTTTTTGGCAACGGGTACCCAATTTCTCTCATAAATACTGTTATTGCTCAAAGATTAAAGATGCATTCCTCTAAAGCCTTAAACCCCACACCAGTAAATGATTCTAATAAACCCACAAGCACGATTTACCTGCCTTATATTCCGAAAATTACTTCAAAAATGAAAAAAGTTTGTTTAAAAAACAATTTACGTGTTGTATTCACAAGCAATTTAAGTATAATGAATCTTGTCAATTCTGGTAAGGATAAAACCACAATTACTCGTCTACGAGGGGTGTATCAAATACCATGTAGTTGTGGAAATTATTACATTGGTCGAACCCACCAAAATTTAGGAATAAGATTACAGCAACAAAAAGAAAGTATTGAAAAAGTACTAAATCTAAAAATAACTCAATATCTTTCGATTCAGCTTTAAGTAGTCATATTTTTGAAAATCCAAACCATTATGTTCTATTTGACGAAACAATTCTAATTAGCAATGACCTAGGAATCAAACAAACTGTCCGTGAGGCAATCGAAATCAAACGAAACTTAAATAATAATAAATCCCTAAATAGAGACTTGGGTGAATACACACTCAACCCTATGTACACAAAATTAATTATAGAAAATAATCTAATTCAAAATAAAACAAAAATAGGAATTAACAAAAACAAGCCCAATATCAAAAGAACTATCAGATTAGCTGCAGAGAAGGCAAATATCGCAATAAGAAATCAATCCAATTTTTAATAAATACAGTTAGTGAAATGAATGAACCTTTTTATCTTGTAAAATGTTAGCTTTTATCAGACAGTCTTGGCTGAACTTTTCGTTAAGAAGTAATGATGCCAAGGCTATTTTAAAATAAAAAATGGATTTTTAACTGAGAACTTTTATTGTAAGTGTTTTATTGTTTTTTATTTTTTTCTTTGCTGAAGACGGCCCTTAGATATAGGGCCGAAATATTCAAATAGGTTTTGTTGATTCACTGTCTTGGGAAAAAAAGTCCTCATTATTCTCTCTTTTGTTGTTGTATTATGGAAAGGCAGTGTGGTCTTCGTCATTATCAATATACCCCTCAGTTTTCCCTGAAATTTTCAAATTGGTACTATTAGTCGTTCACGAGGTGCTACAAATACACCATTTTGAACACCGGGATGCATGTAAAATCTGTCAGTCATGACAGGTCAAGTCATATAGGTCAAGATAGATACGCCAGGATGCGCCATTTTGGCGACCTGGATACACTGTCTGTCTTTTGATGAAGTGCAACATCCCCCTCAACATTCTCCGAAAGGTTCAGAATAATACCCTTAGCAGTTTCTAAGATATTACAGATACGCCCTTTTGAGCACATTAATCGACAGAGTCTCTTGATTTACTTCGACAACCCCCTCTAAGTTTCCTATGATTTTCACCTCTACAACCTTAGCCATTCCAGAGATATTGCAGGTAAGACCTTTCGACAACCTTGATACACTTAAGTTCTTTCGATTTAGTTCAACGGTGGTAGTATTAGTAGTAGTAGCATTTGAAATAGTATAGCAGTCAAAATCACAATTGCAATTGGATTAGTAGTAGTAGCCTAAAGTAATCACAGGCACCGTCACAACTAGTCGCGGTAATAGTCACAAGTAGTCACAATCGCAGACGAAAGCAGTCGCCGCAAATCAGTTTCAGTCGCAAGTAGTTGCAGTCACAATTGCAAGTAGTTCATATCTCAGTTTCTAGTGGTCGCAGTTACAAGTAGTTGCAGTCGGAGGTAGTACAGTCGCAAGTACTCGTAGTCACATATCGTTGAGTTGCAAGTAGTCTTAATCAAAGTCCCAAGTAGTTACATTCACAAGTGGTCTCAGTAGTAGTAGAGGAGCCACAGAAAGTTTCAAGTTAAACTCCCATAGTCGTTCCTTTAAATTTAAAGAGATGACCTCTTTAAATTTAGGCATCTTTAAACTTAGTTCAACACCCCTCTCAACATTCACTGAAATTTCACCTTAATGCCATTAACCTTTTTGGATACATCCAGGTCAAACGTTCCCCCTTTCCAATCATAAATCATACAACGGGAAAATAGAATAATTTACGGCTCCTGTCCCAGGGGTTGCGGGGGCCATGAATTATGAGGAAGCAGAGATTTTTTTTTTACTTTTTTGACTATTTTAATCAAAACATTAATTGCAAAAAATATCCCTGTTGCAGTTATCCCTGTTAACTGCTAAAAAATTACAGTATCCCTGTAATTGCAAATAATACGTATAAAATATCACGTTACCTGCATAGAAGTTTTGCCTTGAATAGTCAAATACACCTGCTTTCTCAATTATAACATCTTTCATTTTTGACTTTTTCGCTGTTATTCCAAACCTCACTCCTCCCCAGGCAATCGGCTTACATCGAACACCAGCATCTTCTTCATGACCACATACACCCTCTAGGAATTTTGCGTTTTCCCATCGACAGTCATGAAACATTGTATCGAACGGAGAGCATTGAACGTGGCTGTAATATTAAATAAATAGTTCAAATTGAATTTACGATTTACGACTAATTGGATTGCAACCAATTGAATGGCTTTTAAAATTTTACACGATATAATTCAAAATAAGATTCAAGGATTAGGGAAAATGATGATCAATAGATTTTTTATAACAGATATTATGGAACCACTTTACGAAATATTATGAACAGATGACTTCAAGAAATTCTCCCCAAAATATTTCCGAAAGGAACATTTCCTTTTATCCCTGAAAAATATTGGTCTGCAAATACGATTGTTTTTTAATTTTGAACCCATCCACCCACACACACACACACAGAGAGATTCATGTCCTTAGGACATAAATCCGAAAGGGGTCATAGCCTTTTAGCAAATACTTATGAAAAGTAAGACATTAGGTCAAGTGTAGGAGAAGTGTCTTAACCATGTCAGGTCGAAATTTGACTTCTTTGCAGAGCTTAAACAGGATTTGAAGAAACAACGGCTGTCTTAGAAAATCATGCTTGAATGAAATTGCCGTAGTAGCAAATATTATGCCTAAGCCTTGGAGACAAAGAGTGTTTAGCCCTTACCATTGGCCCCTCTCCCAATCCACAGTTTGAGGCCCGCTTGCAGTCATGGAAACTGAAACAAAATTTTTGGAAGAAATTGTTTTTTTTTTGCTTCTAACTCTGATTTAAAGGAAGGTGAGACACTTAGGGTATATAGGGTATGTTTGAATACTGTATATTGTTTTATAATACTGACAAGAAGGAACAACCAAATCAACGAGATTAATTTCCGTGTAAATAAAAATAAAACGTGCAAGTATTTTGAAGGAGGTTCCTGCAACAAAAAAGAGAACTATAAATTTCCACATATGCCCAAAATACAAACTGAAAAGGTGCAAAGCAACAACTTGCAATTCTGATCATGTCGATCTTTGCCCTATGAGGGCTTGTTCCAACAAGTTTTGCAGTTTTGCTCATAGTGATTTAAAATGTAGCAATTAAAAACTTCGCATTAATCGTTCAGTGTCTTTTAAGTATTTTGAACGTTTGTCTTGTTTCGATCGTTTTGAACGTGATCCAGTATTCGATTATAATATGCCAAGCCATAGCCAGGTTGTTTATGGGGGTGATGTTTCAAGTAATAATCCTAGACCCGAGACGGCACCAAACAACTTGTCGAGACAAAGGGGCTAATAGCTGAGTAAAAAAACGCACCTTTTTGGATCCCTTCCCCCCAATCATGCCGACGCCAACATTTTCCGGTTTAGTAGTCTCTAGGTCCAGGGACGTGAGCTTGAGCCTTACTACATACCTTCCGACAATAACCAAAATAATAATATTTCACTTTTAGGTGATGTTCTCTATACTACCAGCATTAACTTTAATATTTACACCCCGCCAAAGCTGCCTCAAAATAAAGTTTTTTTGAAGAATTTTGTTGTTAAAGAGTTTGATAAAAAAATTTTATCATTCCCTGCTTTCTTCCTTACGAACGCCAAAAGTTCGAATTTTGAAAAATTAATTGAGGTAGAAGCAACAGCTAAATTGAACCATACTGATATAATTGTGGTTACGGCAGTCCTGGCTTAAAATCCAGATCTCCTTAAAATGACTGGTTTTCTAGAGTTTATAAAGCTACGCCCGGTTGACCACCCAATGGGAAAAAAGGAAGGATGACTAATGATTCTCGCTAAGGATTGCCTCTCTCCTATTCTTATCTATGTGCCTTGTCTAGGTGATAGCGATTAAATCATTTGGATATCTACAAAGCCTGTGCCTTACACTAATTTAATCATTTGCTCACTTTATTATTCACTCGGACAGAATGTTTATTTTCGTCGTAATTTTCATGATAGACTACAAGTAAGTCTTAACTTTGTGACGACAAAGTACCCAAATGCCGGCATTTTTATTGCAGGAAACACAAATGAACTAAGCCTTAATTATCTGTGCAAATATCAGAAGCTTAAGCAAATTGTTGATTTCCCTACTAGAAAAGGTGGAACCAGTTTCGATGTTATTTGCATCAACCTTAAAACCTTTTACACTGCTCCAACTACCCTTCCCCCCTTCAGTGGTAGCAATCATTTCATGCTACAATTGAAACCACTGCTAGTTTTTAAAACAAATTACTCAGTCTCAGAATTTTCGTACCGGCCAATAACAAGTCAAGGTCTTTTTGATTTTGATCTTGGATTACGTCTGAGAATTGGGATGATCTTGTGTCGTATATAAATCTTAATGTAAGGTTAGTCTGTTTCAAACAAAATTAATGACAAATTACCAAAAATGTTTCTTTCCCAGAGGTAGTGTTTTTAATAATATTAGCAATTCATGATGTTACCCGTGGTGCTGGAAGCTGGGCTATATTACTCGAATCCAAAAGAAGGGAGGCCTGAATGATTTCACTGGAGTACGACCAATCACATTCTACCCCAGTTTTCTCAAAAATATACTAGAGTTTTTTAGCTAATTGGTTAAAGGCAGAGATTCTTGAACTTAGCGATTTATAACAGTTTGGAAACCTGAAGGAGACATCAGCGTTCGACCTAATTGACCACAATATCCTTGTAAATAAACTGCTGACTGAGTTTGAAGTGAGTCCCTTTTTAAATAAAGTTGTTGCCTCGTTTTTAACAAATCGTTCTCATGTGCTTAAATATAAAAATATTTATTGTGATCCCCTTCCTATCTTTTGTGGGGTCCTCCAGGGAACCCTGATGGGTCCCATTTTATTTCTTATAATGGTTAATAGTCTCATGACTGACCACACAGAGCAGTGGAAGTATGTGGACGATCTATCTGCACTTGTGGTTTGTCGACGAAATATTAAAATTTCAATTATGAGATTACTTGACGATGTCACACAGGAGGCTCCTTTGTCGAAGATGGAAGTTCGCGCTAATAAATCGTCAGTTATGACAGTTAGTTTTTAAAAATCACCTGCTTCTTTCACAAACACCATTCCTCCCAAAATCTCTGTCACACACATTAAACAACTTGGGGTGACAATTACTGCTGACTTGAAGTGGAGTGCCCATGTTCAAAATACCTTAAAACAAGCTACCCCTTCGGTTTCCCTTCAAAAACTTTTGTCAAAGTTTTCTTGCCCCTTTAAGGATCTTCTCCAACTTTGTTGTTCTTTTATTCGGCCAATACTGGAGTTTGCTCGTCCAGTGTGGTATTTCGGTCTTTCTTCAGAGCATATTTATAAGATTGAAAATGTCCAAAAACGAGCACTTGGAATTATAAATGGTGAAGGGAAGGTTCCATATCATTATCCACTTAGTTATTTCAAGCTCACCAAGTTGGGCGAGAGAAAGAACCACCTATGCCTCCGTTTCGGTACTAAGACCCTGTCTACTAAGACCTCGATTATGTTCCATCATCTCCGAACCCTACCTTCGCACCTGCAACAGACCGTCCCGTATAAAATCCCAAAAAAATCTCCAAACTAAATCCCATCCCCGCTAAACATGAAAGATATCGGAAGAGTTTCGTTCCGAGTTTTGTTCAGTTATATAATAGCAAGGAAAATTAGTCATTAATTTTATTGTTGTCTGTTTATTTTTTCTTTTTGACGATTTAACTAAGTTATGACTCATCATATTTTTTATGTATTTTCCCAAATTTTATTTTCATCTATTTATCTTTTATTTTCGAATTTTTAACTAAGTGTTGGCTTTTATTTTCTTTTTATGTATTTTGCACAATGAAGTATGTTTGACGTGAACGTCCAAGTTTTGTCGATGATTTATTAATGCTTGTTTCACGTAAAATTTAAATTCGTCAACCGTATTGAGATATAGATTTGAAACTAAAATTCTATTCTATTTCTTTTTCTTACTCTTTCAAATCAGGAATTCCGGATAGCAAACACCTGCGATCATAATCTGTGCAGTAGAGTCATGGACATAACCAAATAATTATTGCAAGATTAATCCTTTTTTGTAGAGCAAGAAAGCCTTCAAAAACTTTTTTACGTCGGAAGACGGGAATTAAGTCAAGCGATGACACCCAAGCGACGTCGCTAAACGAATTCTTGGTGGTACGTCTTATTTTAAGCAAATTTACTGAAATCTTCTTGTATTACATCTTGCAGAAAAATACATTATAGATAAATATAGGATGAATCAATCATTTTAATTAGTGTAATGTAAGCAAGCGACTGGGGTTAGTTCTGGCACTATGCCATTTTCTCAACCACAGACTAGTTTTATAAAAAGGTCAATATTCAAACTGGATAATTTCATTAGAAAAAATGGTAGATGCAATGAAGAAGTAAAAAACAGAATAGCCAAGGTCAAGGTTTTTTTTTCACAGTTGAAAAAGTTCGGAAGAATAGGCCGATAAGTCTGCGAACAAGATTAGATTATTGAGAGCAAAAGCAATGAAATTGGTCAAGTATAGTTCTGAAACAAGGCGTTTCGAAAGGCAAAGGAATATTTGTTAAATGTTTCCCAGAGTAATTGTCTGCAAATAAATAAAAAAAAAACAAGTTTTTCAACTAAAAATAAGGAGCAACATTGAAACTTAAAACGAGCAGTAATTATTCTGTATATGAGGTGGTTTGCCCCCTAGTCAATACCTCGCTCTTTACGCTAAAGCTCGGATTTTGTTCCAATTCTTTTAAGAATGACCCCAGAATCCCAAAGGCCGTTTAATTAGAATAAATAGCTCTTTTCAAAGTACAAAAACAACTTTAGCGTAAAGAGCAAGGTATTGACTAGGGGGCAAACCACTTCATATACGCAATAATTTCTGTTCGTTTTAAGTTTTAATGTCGCTTCTTACTTTCAGTTGAAAAACTTGTTTTCTTAATTTAATTTCTTATCGTTTTTTAAATAATGCTGGGAAATCCGGCACCCCCTTCATAGAAATGTCCCTTCCCCCATGAGAACTTCCTCCATCGACATCTTCCCACGTAACCCACTCTCCGACCTCCCCTCCCCCACCATAAAAATCCCCCTGAAAACGTCTGTATGCTTCCCAATAGCCAATACTATATGTAAACAATGGACGAAGTTCATAACTTGCAGTCAAGAACTGAGGGGGTAAGTTATCCTCAAAGACATAGCTATTAAATTTTTCAACTATGTTGAACAAAATGGCTATCTCAAAATTTTGATCGGGTGACTTTGGAAAAAAAGAGCGTGGGAAGGGGCCTAGGTGCTCTCAATTTTTGGATCAATTAAAAAGGGCACTAGAACTTTTAATTTCCGTTCGAAAGAGTCCTCTTATGATATTTTAGGACCAGTGGGTCGATACGATCACCCCGGGAAAAAAAAAAAACACGCATCCGTGATCTATCATCCGGCAAAAAATATAAAATTCCACAAATCGAAGCTTGAAACCTCTACAATAGGGTTTTCGGATACGCTGAATCTGACGGTGGCACTTTTTATTAAAAATCTATGACTTTTAGGGTGTGTTTCCCCATTTTTCGGAAAATAGGGCAAATTTTCTCAGGCTCGTAGCTTTTGATGGGTAAGACTAAACTTGATGGAATATATTTATTTGAACTCAGCATAGAAATCCAATTCTTTGAATCTATTGGTATCAAAATTTCAGTTATTAAAGTTTCGGTTACTATTGAGCCGGATCGCTCTTTACTTACAGTTCATTACCACGAACAGTGGGATATTACCACGCATAGATTTAGGTACCCGTTTGACTGACCGTATATCATACAACAAGCTGTGCGAAATCTGTGGTTCTATCCACTTTCTAGGGTAACGAAATAAAGGTTGAGATGGCTAGGACGAATCTTCCGAGGGAAGGATGACAGGTTCCCACAAATTGTTCTTTTTAGTCATCCATTTGGGGTTAAAGGAAATTATGTCGTCCCCGTAAGAAAATTCATAGGGAACGATTTTAATAAAATAGGAACTTCGTGGGAAGGGGAAGGGTAAAAGTTGAAGCTTTAATCAGACTGGAGCGAAGGAGGAGCTTGCGCAGCAACAGTAGAATGTATATATTAGTGGACATTAAAAAACAGCTATTCCCATAAATCATATTTCAGTGATACTTCTAAGCAATTATAGGATTCTTTAAATAATATAATATGAACTAAATAGGGAATATTTATTCCTTAAAATTATTCTTTTTCTAGTACCATCTAGCTTCCCTCTTCAATAAAAGTCAGTCCCTCCCATAAAATGTCTGTTATGTCTTTATTTTGTTTTTATTTAGGCGTAGGCCTAAATCTATTTGAAAGTTATCAAATCGGTTAAAAATATTTATTAAAACTATCAAAAAGTTTTACGTTGGGGTTTGCCTATAGAGGATCAGTGTTCCAACATTTCATTAAAACAAATGTTTTCATTCCGTTTTTTTTTTCTTATAACCTTTTGACAATGACTTCTAATATACAAATATTGTGAAATTCGGTCTTACTACCAAAACCAATTCAAATAACAAACACGCTTTGGGGGATCCCTTCTTTCCAAGATATTTTAAAATACTAGATTGCTTCAATTGGTTATTTTGAAGTCAATATAAGTCCTGCATTCAGAATCAGCAGAAAAATCAGACCGGTTTCTTCCTTTAATGAAAAAACGATTATACTACTACTACTACTACTAATAACTCACTGCAGCACCAAGCCGCCTGAGGCCAACACAGCTACGCACGCTCCTCCTCCAACCTAATCTATTTAAAGCCTCCCTCTTTACACCCTCCCAGGAAGTTCCCATTTCCTTTAAATCCTTATTTATGACATCCTCCCAACCCAGACAAGGACGACCTGCTTTCCGTGTAGCCCCAGACGGTTGGCCAAAAAGGACAATCTTCGGTAATCTGTCATCCTTCATCCGTAGAACGTGGCCTAGCCATCTCAACCTTTCTTTCATTATAGCCCCAGAAAGCGGGATTGAACCACACTTTTCGTACAACCTACTGTTTGAAATACGGTCAGTCAGCCGGGTACCCAGAACAATCCGTAGGCAATTTCTCTGGAAAACATCTAGTAAATTTTCATCTGCTTTTCGGAGTGTCCATGCTTCAGAGCCATATTTGACCACTGTCATCACTGTAGCTTCCAATATTCTAATCTTGGTTTGTAGGCTTATCTTTCTATTCTTCCAAACTTTTTTTAACTGTGAAAAAACACCCTACAATTTATATGTCAGTTCAAAAAAGCTTCTCCATTGAACTTACAGAACTCCGACTTTGTTTATTTTTCTTTGACATGGGAGCTGAAGAAACAAAAAATTGAGAGTCAAACCTATTTTTCATTTAAGAAGACGCTATCCCCAGGCGTCTGACCACACAATTTATGACCAACACAGATAGTTACTACGTTTAGCACACCAAGAGAATCTACTTTCTACTCTTCCTAGAGCCCTAATTTCCCATTTCTACAGTCCTAAATCGGTCAGCGATATAGACTCTCTCCGTTGTTTTCAAAGAGTCTATATAAGTCCCTATTCTTCTCCACTTGCGGTTCAGGAACTCAACTGATCCCCCATTCTTCTCCCCTTGCCGGTCAGAAACTCAACTGCTTACCAAGGTAACAGAAAACCAAATTTAACCATGTGCCCCATCAGGTGCTAGGTGCCCCTCCCCCCGAAAAAATTTCTCCCTCCCCCATATTCCCCCCGGATGATTTCATATGCCCATTAGAAGGGAAATTAGAAGCTCTACTAGCCCGTTTAAGTCAGAGGCAATGCTATAACATTGCCTGTAGTAAAAAGCCATAAGGCTTAAATGTATTATTATTTTTCAATTTTTTACAAAGAATCATTTCCTATAGGAAGGGGTGGTTGCATAATCTTTGGAGGGGGTTGACTCGATTGCAAATTTAAAGTTCTAGTGCTCTTTTTGAGAGTCAAAGTGAATGGAGGGTAGCCAGCTCCCCTCCCTCTCAAGTCATATTTTGCTCAAATGCAATCGATAAAAATTTTGAGATAGTAATGTTGTTCAAAATAGTCCAAAGGTCAAATAACCATATCTCAAGGGTTGACAGCCCTTCCAGCCCCTGGGCATGGGGTGGAATCTATGCAAGCTGCACATTGTTAAGGTATGAGGGTTTTATTAAGAAAAAGAGGGCTTGTTTGATCCTGGATCTTCTGAAACGGCTTAGAATATTAAGGAGAAACTTTAAGAAAATGTTGAGAGATGTCAAACACAATCAAAACACTCTTTTGCCTTTGCTGGTTGTGAAAAGGGATTTACAAAAATATCAAAGCAACGACTGATGGTATTAGGTTGAAACTTTCAATTTATGTTGAGGTAAAGTTGAAGACAGACTGGAGCGCCACCAGTCCCTTCCCCTTCCTGCCTTTTTTATAAGCCCCTTTTTTTATCAGAGAGTTTTGAGGGGTATCTTAAACTAAATCAAAAGGCACTATATGCATCCACTCTATGAAAAAGATGGATCTGCAATATCTTAAGAACGACTGAGGGAATTAAGTTGAAACTTATAGGGTATATTGAGGGGGGTGTTGAAAAATGATTCGAGGGCTACAATGCTCTTCCTTTACCATTTTTAGATGCCCCCTCCCATCAACACTGATCAAAACTTTGAAATCCCATTTTGCTCAAAACAGACAAAAGGTCAAGTAACTTATCAAAATTTTGAAATACAATTTTGTTCAAAACAGAAAAAAGGTCTAGTAACTATGCCACCAAGGATGCAATTCTGAGTGTGTTCAAAAAGGTTATTTGTATTAAGGTGAAAACTCAAAAAAAAAGTTGAGGAGTATGTTTAACTAAATCAAAATATTCTGCGTGCATTCAATTTTTCAAAAAGGCGTTTCCGCAATATCTCGAGAACTGCAGAAGGTATTAACTTTTAGCTTTTAGGGCAGGTTGAGAACACTCCTTCATAATAGCTGATGCAAAATTATAACTCACTGTACATAATTTCATCAAACATAACCTGAATCAACTTGGTCATTACTAGGACACTAGTACCCCCCCCCCCCCTAGCACCAATAGGACCAGTAGACCAAAAATACACGTGGAAACCAAGAAGGATTAGACAACTAGTCCCAAAACTCATTTATTTTCGTCTAAAGGATCACTGAGGCTTAGAAAATTAGGTCATTAAAACGTACTACTTTAGGTATTTTATACCCCCCCCCCTACGCACCGATCTACCACCTCTCTTTATAAAGACATCACTGTATTATGAAGCAAATCACTTGAGTTAAATAAAGCATTAAAATAAATGCCAGAAATATTTTCGTTCAATAAGAAGCCAACTTGCAGCAGTCTTGTGGACATTACCTGCATTTTTTCACTGAAAAAACCTGCCAGACAATTTGATCCTTTCTGTATATTTCCCCTGAATAATTCCTCCGTAACATTATCTCCACGTGTAAAATCATACATCCAAAGAGGAGGAAGGATAAATAAAAATAATTCTGCAGATGAATTTAGGGAAGCTCCTCCCAGAAAACTTCCTCCCCCTCCAGGAAATTCCTCCCTCCTCTATGATATTTAAATAACGACGAAGAACATACTGCCTTTCCATCATAAAAATAATAAAAGGGGGACTGTTTTAATTTTTCAATTTAACTTTGAAAGATCTATTTAAGATCTGAAGTTTTACTTCATCTATAAACGTAGTTTGCTGAGGACGGCTCTTAGATATAGAGCCAAAATATTTTTAAGGTCTAAACAAATTTCAGTCTCTTAGGTAAATTCCCTGTTGTTTTAATTGTTGTTGTTTTTACCCATGATCATTCTCTGGAAAAAAATAACACAATTCCCAATATTTGTAGTTTAGAACTTGAAACCTCTACAGTAGGGGTCTCTGATTGTTTTGTAGTTAGGGAGGGGTACAAATGCCTCAAATGTTGAGGGGTGCAAATGCCTCAAAGGGTGTGCTTTAATGCCAAAATAATCCCAACTCTCTTTGAACTCTGAGGTAAATGCAGAATTAGTTCTAAGGAAGAGGTGGAGGGACGGAGGTACAATCTGATATTTAATCCCTATTGAATTCTTGGAATATTTCTGGTCTACCCTGTTTTGGGTTTTTGGGCTTTGGAGCCATATTCGACAGTTCCACCCAAGCACTGATTTATAAAAAAAAAATTGAATCTTCAAATCTTGTAATACCTCATCAGCACTGGCACATCATAGCCATCGGTTGGAAGCTCATATGGTTGCATATCCCACCTAGGGTCTAGTGTCCAGCCCATTTGCTGACAAGCAAGAGCGGCTGCTTGTATATTCCAGCCTCGACGACAAACAGTACCCCAAATGCCGCCAACTTTAACTTGCAAGCGACCTTCGAATGGGGTTTTTCCTCCAACAAGCTGCACATCAGAAAAGATAGCAGCCCGAGGATGCATGGTGTCTAAAGTATTATCTCGTTTACTCCTTTCGTTCCCTTTAAGCGTAAAAACTATTGGGTTTCTTTGGAGGTCAGATCCTTCTGCAACGAGTTCACCTAGAAATAAATGTTTCATAAGAGGCCTTATTCATCTGTCCGGACAAAGATTTGCAGAGTCTGAAGATTCAGCAGTATTTTAACTTTTTTCTTAATTTTTCTCTGCCTCATGTTAAGTTTGCGGAATTGTTTTTTTCTTTTGTATTTATTGTAGACTTACTATAGTTATAAATTGTTCTTAACTCTGCTTTTATAGCACAAATTAGAACATGGAAACTAATTCTGTTAGTTAAATTTTGAGCAATCCTTAACTCCAATAGTGGTTTACACATTCCATGAGATAGTTTGATGAAAATTAGTTAAGAGGATCTTTAACGTCAATTTTTCAAGCTGAAATTAAAAAAATAAAATTATAATAACAATATTATGACGCCCCGTTTTGTTTAAAATAAGAAGTACTTAAAGATATTAAGGAAAATTCCTTAAAATTGTCGACTGGTTTCAATTAACCACTAAAAAGATTTATGTTCATCAGCATAAATTTCCAACTTTTCTATATATAATTTTTGCTTATGACCATAAGAGTAATCTTTAAAGTACCAAGAACAGTGGAAACGAAATCTGACCGTTTGAACTAAGTGGAAACTTAAAAAACCACATATACCAAAAAAAATTACGAAAAAAAAAAAAAACAAACTAAGATTTCAATTTTTAGTGGAAGAAATCTCCATATGCACTTAAACAGTTTTTGGTGATAGCAAGTGCCAAATCTAAACAAAAGGGTGAAAATCAGCAAAAGTAAGCTAAAAACATGTGACACCCAACAGCATAAAAGGTGTGGGAAATCCTAGAAAATTTGAAACGACCAAAAATAGATCCAGGGAAATAAAATACGGTGAAAATCTGAGGAAACATTCAAGGAACAGTTTAATATTGAACTGGAGAGTCTAAAATTTTACAATGCAGAAGATAGATATAATATTTTTAGGGTAAACAGCTTCTAAAGTAGCAGATGGCATTTATAAAGGAAAGTTAGATACGCAGCTAGGAATATTAGTGAAAGCACTTAAAGTTTAGTATGAAAGACAAGGGGTTTGCAAAAGAAGTATTATAGTGAAAGACCATGTGGCAATAAGAGGAATTTAAGAAGAGTAGAAAAAGCAATATAATGCGAAATAACAAAGTGAAGGTCATGGATAAAATTACAGAAGATACAGCCAGACGGCATAATAGTAAAATAGAATTGAGATATTGAAAATAGAGAAAGAATAATAAAGCTGGACATTTGGTGCGACAGTGAGTTGCTACTACTAGTAGTAGTAGTAGTAGTAGTAGTGTCAATGCCTCTATGTTTAACAAATATCAACCCCCTTCACATTTTACTTGATCAAAGGTGCAGCCGATCGAGTTCAGTCTATGCTGAACTTAGGATTTGATATACGGTTTCTGCACCACAACATATTTGACAAAATTATCTGTCATCTAATAATGATGAAAAATGTAAAATACACACTTCAAAAGCTAAAAGTTTCAGACACAAAAGGTTCCAGGCTCCTGAATGCAAAGAAAGATTTACTATTCTGTCCTATAGGATTTGCCAAAGATTAAAAAACCACAGAATACAAACATACGCTAATGCAAAATTAAAAAAAAAAACTTTTACATCTAACTGCATTAATGTATCAAAATAATAATTGCTTTCTTAGTACCCAGGGAAATTGAACTTTTTAAGACTAAAAAAGAAAGATTGGGGCAGTCATGGCACGCTTTATGACAATTCTAGGGCAACTCTTTGTCAAGGCTGCCCCCTTTTTCTAGTTTTATAAATCTAACTGACTACTGACTCACTGGCCTAAGGAAAAAGGAGAAAGAACTCACCAGCAACCATTATACCAATAGAAGGCTTGAACAGTAAAGTAACACCAAAATGAACAATCAACTTAGCATTTGGCCGAACAGTAATATCTCTCGTAACTGTATAAACACCGGGTTCTGCAGGCAGCTCGCGGTGGCCTTCCACTTCACCACCTATCACATTTCCTTGAATAAAATCAGGTACAAACCTATACTCAATCAACTCAGCTTCCGTATCATAGTTCGTATCATGCAACAAAAAAGGCCTATACTCAATGCGAGCTAAAGTATATCGATCTTTTCTATCAAAAAGGCGATAGTAAACATCACTCTCCTTTCTAGAGCCAAGCCAATTTCTCGAACAATCTAGATTAGCTCCCGGATCAGCTAGATGGCTCCCGATTTCATAATCAGAATCAGGATTTTCTAGAAGATTTCTTGTTACGGTTATATTTTGAGAGCTGACAACTATCACAGCAGCTATACGGTTTCGAGCAACTATCTCTTGAGACTGTTTAATCCTATTCTTCTTTATCCAGTTCCTGGTTAAGACAATTTTTTGCGGCCCGACATCAGAAACTCCAAGCGACAAGACAAATTGTCCTTCATTAAACTCAAATCGATTCTCTGTGACTAACAATTCTAAAGGAAGAAAGCTCGTTTCATGATTGTCGTCATTTTTTACAAAAACGCATCCTTTTATTTGCTCTTTAAAGAGATTGTGCTCTATACTGCCATCTAGGTTCACAGCTGGACTTATATAAATACCCACTTGTTTATTTGAGAAAAATTTATTATGGCCAATGAACACTTTAGTTGATTCACTATTTTTCCTCCAACACGAATCTAGCTCCACACCGTACCATTTGCTCATATTGAACATATTAGTTGAGACATTCACAAAACCGGATTGGCAAAAATTACCAACCTTAACTGCACTTAAGTAGTTCTCTTCAAATGTGGAGTAAGCTACTACTGTTTCCTGCGAAAAAGCTATGTGCTCGCTTGTTTCGTTCATCCAAAAACTAACACCGTAGCCCTTATTCATGTCAAATACTGAATATGATATATTTTTCGTACCACCACTATATGTTGCATTTACACCTTCGCCATTGTTCATAGAAATATAAGATGTGGTGACATTTAAATCGCCCGCGCCACGAACAATGTTGATACCAGCAACATATTGATTCCGCTCAATTTTGGAGCTTTGAACATGCGCTAAACTCCGTAGATTTTCAACTAAGAGGCCACGACCGCCATTATCATTCAGAATGCTACTGGTCACATTGATATCATAAGCTTTGTCTGAAATTAAAATAAAATTGGTATAAGCATTGAAAGGAAATAGAATAAAGAATGTTTTAATATTTTAATAGTTGGATTTAATATTTGTAAAGTTTCACGATGAATAAGGCTATATGAGTTCAAATAAAAATATCTTTTCATTTTGTTAGAATTTCTAACAAACTAAGAGAAGATAAAGAGAAAATTCGTGAAGCCAATGAATAACAAATCGAATAGAACCTAAGCACATATCTAGCTATAATGCGGCAACCGTCATCGGCAAAACTTGAACCAAATAAAAAGAAAACAAACTCACTAAAAAAACTTACTGATAAAAAGAATTTTCAAAACTAAAATCAAAAAATAAATTTTGAAAGAGTCAGCATCCTCACCTCACACAGGCTCAGCCGAGACTGACAATAACATTATTCATTCTTGCTATTTAAATTGATCAACAATTGGAACAATTTTATAATAGAAAGCTAGTGTGGTCTCTCTCATTATATCTATCTGAAAACAAAACCCATTGTTTCATACCTGTATTACTTAGCCTCAAAAGGATCGAATTTCAGTACAGCATTTTACTAATTGATTGAAAATTCTACAAAACAACATCTGTAGTATTCCAGGTTCAAGATCTATAGAACTTTTCACCCTTTTTTCTTCATCCCTATATTTTTATATTTACATTTATTTATATTTATTACATTTATATATTTATTTTATATATTTAAAACTTTTATATTTATTTATGTTGTTTACTTGTACATATTAGCTGTAGTCTCGTTTTCTTTTTCTATTTTTCATCGGCAAGCACTCCCAGACTAGCTTAGCTCCAAGATCCTACATTAAAATAACCAAACAAATAGTTTTCTTGTTTACAGAAAATTCTAAGCTGGATCAAGAGAAACTTAGCCTATCCCGGCCACTCTTCTGGCTTGTTTTTTAACTTAATTTATTTCAAAAGCATATGGGTATGCACACGGGATTCTACAATATTAAGAAAACCAACGAGTGTAGCAGCGAAATTTTCGTTTTTTATCCGCCATAATGGACCTGAAATATGGAATGACCTCCCAGATGAATTGAAGTTCATGGTGGAGATACGTGAGTTTCGAGCCTATTTTTAGAGTTTATATTTAGGTTAATAAGGAGGGAAAGAAATGAAGGGCGTGTGCATTTGTGAAGTATGTGAAGCAAACCTGGTTAAGGTTTTATTCTGCAACGCAAGATGTTTGATTGGTTGTTTTATTAAAGGGGTGGGTTCTTGGTATTTTCAGCCTTTTATTAGTTGGTAGGTTGGAGTTCATTTTTGGGATTCGGGATAAAGGAAAGGAAAAGGAAGAAGAGAGCATTTTTTTCATTTTTTTTTTAAGAAAGGTTTAGAATCGTATTCAAAGGTAATTTTGGGTTAGCCTCGGCGGTACTTACATGATATACGCCCTACGTAATGTTCTTTAAATATGGTTCTCTGACGCTCAATCCAAATGAAACATAGCCTACCAAAGTAAGAAAAATATAATACTTTAGAAACAATTTTGCGATATATATTTGCACATAAGAGTGGGGGTCTAAGGTATGGTGGGTCTCCATGCCTAACGTGTTAGGTACAATTATTCTGTATATTATAAAGTAAGAATTGTTCCCTAACTTCACACTGTCCAAATACTTTACCCCTATTCCCCCCAATGTGCAAATATATGGCCCATAGTATTTATTTTCCATCTATCCTGTCACTTCTCTTTGTCTTGTCTCACGCTAAGCTGAAAGAAACTAACGAGGAAGAAAAAAGTTCTATAAGGCGTCAATGAATGAACAACTTGGGCGGTAGGGCGTATATCATATAAGTAAAGTTTCATTTATATTATGGGATGCTATACACCCTTTGTCTTCAAGAAAGATGTTGATTTTTATTTTGTATGCTCATTTCTGAATAACAAAAACAACAACAAAGTTTAATAAATATTATAGCTCTGCTGAAAAACATTGCTTTGTCTGAGGTGCCCGTAGGTTTAAATCTAATTAAGTCCATATTAAAGCGCTTGAATTTCCTCTCTAATCGGTTTCGCATACTCATCAACCAAAGAACATAATTAATTAATTTTGCATAAAACTAATTACTTTTTGCTGAGTGCATTTCCATCATCAATAGAACTCTAGCCCTGGGCTTAGAAGTAAACCTCATAAACATGCTTGTTCGCTTCGGTGATATACTTTGTGGCCTGGTCCCATTGCTAATGACATACCGCCCAAGAAGAGGAGCTCTTGAATCAGAACCATCATATACTTCTAAAGTCCCACCATTTATGGTGTCCGTAAACGCTGAGATGAAATGTAGGGTTAATACTTGACCACTTCGGGACTGGAATGTCTGAAAGAACAACTTGTATTAACTAAAAATTTACCACCTAAATAATTAGTAAATAATTCTTATTATTTTATTTCGACTATGGTGTAGATTTTGAAGCATCTTCTCCATTTTTCCTGAAAACAAGTTTAAAGGCGTGACCGTTTCCCATTGGAAGCAAATACACAAGGACATTGCTACGATGATAAATCAGTGGACACTCACTATCCAAAGTTATTTAAGTTTTGAAACCTAGCATTGGTGGAAACATAGAATCCAGAAATCTTTTTGCTAAAATCTTAAAAGATTGATATTTTTACCTGTGATTCTGGCAACCTATACAATACTGAGAAAGAATTATTACGAAATTAAGCCTTCTCCTATTGGTCAAATCCATACGAAGTTAAGTTTATGTAAACCTTTGTTTTTTAACTATATATGATTTGGAAACTGAGAGTAAGTGAGGCACATTTTGTTTTGCTTTAATATTAAATTGTTTTGACAAGTTTACGGAGTAGTGAAAATAAGTTATTTCTTCTGTGGATTTAAATAAGAATTTAAAAAAAGAATTCTGGCAAAAATAGATAAATAATCAGCTCTTTCTCGTGTTTCTAAATATATAAGTTAAGCTTAAAATTGCTAACAAAAAGTAATGAACCTGAAAAAAATTACACCACTCTAAATATTCAAATTTCATTAGCTTTAAGCCTGCTCATTGAAACCTATTAGTATGAGAACATTTGTATAAATTTTGTGAGAGGTTTAAACACCCTCAAAGTGGGAGGGGGGATTGACCGATTAATGGGAGGTCTGATAAGATATGTGGGCATAATCTGTTTCACTTTAACATTTAATTGTCCTTTCTGAAACCAAAGGGCTTGTTGTTTGTTTTCAGAAGTTTACAGCAAAAAATGTCACATTTTTTCGAGGATTTTTTTTTTTTGTAAATAAATAAAATACTGTATTTTTGATAGATCTCATTTGCCAATCTAAATCTATAGATGAGTAATATCTGCTAGACCTTTCGGTGACGTTTCTGTGTTACAGTGTTGCAGTATTTTGGAAATTTATTATGATGTGACTTTTAATTTTTGTTCTTGCTTTCTTTTTGTGTCGTCTGTCTCTTTAGATGATTTAACTATTCTTTTTTATCTTTTTTCCGTTTATTAAGACTCCTGGATGTAGAGCTGAAATATTCGGATTTTTTTATTAATTAATGTGTTGTTTTTTTTTATTTTTTGTAATTGATTTGTTTAAATTAAACCCGTTTTTCTCTCTTAATTTTTCGTCAAAAGGAAAGCAGTGTGGTCTAAGAAATTATTTACATTATTCTAAATATTCAAAAGTTAATTAATATTATATTTGCTCATCAGGACCTATTAGTGTGAGATGTTAGAGGGTTTAAACAGCCTTGAAAAGAGGGGAGGGGATTTGGAAAGAACTTGAACGGCTAAAGGAAAGCTTGATGAGATGTACAGGCGTGTTCTGTTTCGCTTTAACATTAAATTATCCTTTCTAAAACCAAAGGACTTGTTCTTTGTTTTCAGAAGTTCACAGCAAAATATTTGTGACTTTTTTCACAGATTTAAATAAGAATTATGAGTATAGAAATTAATAAATATAGACAATTCAAACCAAAGCGGAAAGGTTTTAAAGGTAATTTATATTCTTATGCTTAAAATTGCTTATTGAAACTTATTTTGTCCTAATCACAGCTAGTTCGATTTTTCCCCCTTCAGTTAAACATGCATCTGCAAATAGAACTGGGTGATAAATTGCCTCTTAGGATCATATTTTTTTTTTTTAGATACAGTGCCAGACTTATTCCAAAAAGTATGTTATAAGCCCATGGACATACGCCGTAAGCAGTAAACTTAAAATTTTCAATTCTTTTAAGATACCATATCTTTAAGGTAATCTTTTACAAGAGTTTAGAAAATCTTTTCCAAGAAATTTTCCAACAATCTTTTCCAATTTTGCCAAGATTTTATATGTCTTTAAGATAACAATCTTAAAAAGACCAGTGGTACATCGATACAAGGGTTTGATTCTTGACTGATTAAAAAGTTACAAAGTATAAGATAAAGTAAGGCAGCAACTCATTGTTCATTAATGTTCATTTCTTAATGTTGAGCGCATTACAATTGAGCCTGGTTTTCCATGTGCAGCATTGCCAGTTGCAGAACTATTAACCCAGTTAAGCGGATCTTAAAACAGTTCCACGTATTTCTGCAATCCGATTGAAAATCTGACCAGAAACAACTTAAAAACTCCACAGGAAATCAACATCTTCAATTTAATTGTCAAAGCAAATTGAAACTCTTGAGTATGCAACTTCTACACAACAAAATGGATGTTAAGAGGATAAACTCGAATTACTAAAACAATTGATAGAGTGGCTTTAAGCATAAACCCTTAAAATGAATCTGAATGAGTAGGATTGTTCAAAAGATGGACCATAAGCAATGAGATCGATTCAAATGCAATTTATGGCAATGATAATACTAATGTATTTGTACAAAAGCCAGCAAGAGCCATGAAAAAACGAATAGATCAGAAGCGATAACACTTAATACTAAACACATAAATATGTAAATACAGCCCATCATAAACCTACAGAAAAAGACGTATATAGTCCAGTCTTAGCTTAAGGAATCTCCCCAAAATCTATCTCTTTCATCATTTTTATCTAATAGTTTTCATCAGCATAATTTTTTCTATATAGTTCTTATCCGATTATTTTCATCAGTAAATTTCTCCCAAAAATATTTTCCTTAAATTTACCGATTCTTTAAGACTCTATAAAGTAGAAATGTTTCGTTTTTTTCAACTTAGGTATACAGCCTATACACCAACTTCGTTTTATTCTTGAGCCTAAAAAGATTAGGGTCTAGTTCGCTATGGTTTGAATTCAGTAAGAATTTAAATAATTTAGCTAATTTCACTGCACTGAAGTAATTATAAAACAATTATAATTTTTTGAGAACCCGGACTGTTTACATTTAACACTTTAGGTGTTTGAAGTTCTTGTTATATTTACCGAAAACGAAATGAAACCTAAATCGGGCAAATCATCTAAACAGAACCAAAAACTTGCCACTAGGTAAGTCAAATTATAAGGCATATTCGAGGCATCTTAAGATATTAAAAGTGAACTTATAGCACTTCATGGTAAACTGTTATCAAAAGGCACTGAAGACCTAGAGTTATACCAACAGGTCATTCGTGTGTTTGCTCATTCATAGCGTTAATTTATGCATATCATTTAGTTGTTATGTGTTTTGTTTAATGTTTTCTGTTTGTTTTTATTGGCATTGTTAGGAACCAAGCCTGATTTAAGAGTTGAGATTGATATCGGTAGATATATCAAGAAAAACAAGGCCATGCCTGCTAATGGCTTGCTTTGCTAGCTTGTTTCAATAATATTTCAAATTTACAGCCTTAAAGCAAGCTAGAATAAGCTAAAAAGCAAAGTCTGTCGCATTTAGTAGAATGTTCTCTTCTTCGGGACTTTAGTTTAAAATAATATTAATATATAGTGAAGTGACAAAAATAATTTGGAATGTAAACACATTTTAATCTAGTATACTAGTGAATGAGCCAAAGACATAATTTATTCGGGAGCTCCAAAATTTCAGGGTGGGGGGGGTGTCAAATTACAAATGATCATTTATGGAAACATTATAATAATAATAAGATCAAAAAGTTGAAAAGTCGACAGCTTTGGGTTTTTTGTGTGTTGCTGTTTCTGGTCATGTCTTTGGTTCCTGTTTTTATTGTCGTGTTTCTCTTTTTCGTTTTATTCTGCTTTTCCCTAAGCGTTTGCATTACGGGACATAAATAAATTTTTATCATACAATAGTAGATTACGCTACAGTAAGTCTTGTAGCACGTTTAATTCTTTACCTTCTAAAATTACTTTCTGTTCTATTTAACTATTTTGATTGTGCAGTCACTACAAACATTAATGAATTCACTGATCGAAAATTCCAAGCAGAATATGTAAAGGTTGACAAAATAGATGGCGCTGAATTACTTCAGGTAATCAGGCGCAGAATCATGTGGCGCAGAATATGAGAAGAACATCAGGATACGGAATTGAATAAATTCTTAAGATTCCTCTTTTGTCAACTCGTTCATGGAAAAGCAAGGTGAAACAAGTACATTTCAAAGTTAAATGCTCGTCAGTTTCCCAGGGGATCTGGCTTTCGTACCAATTAGGGGGGGGGGCTTGTCCCCCCATGTGTGAATGTATATCCTACTCATTACATACCTTTTCACATCTTGCCCCATTTATCTTATCCTTAGTTGCTTCGGCCAAAATTCTCAACGGGTATGTTTGTCGTTCCTGTGTTCCAGACAAACAGAAATCATGCAAGTTTCTTATTGATTCGCCGGCCTCATCTGGAAGTTCATCAGTAAAAACGTATTTTATTCCGTCTCCAAAATTTTTTGAAGTATTAGAGTCTGTAATGCTCACGCCTCCAGCTGTTGTATTAATAAATATACCAGGGCCTGGAAATTAGTGGGGTAGATTTTAAATACAGAAAATGAACAAATAAATAAGATCACAAAAGACACAAGACCAAAACTGGAAAACAGCATCATTTTCATTAATTATTAAAAAAAATAATCAGAAATAAAAAAATAAAAACAACTATGGAGGGGGGGGGACGAAGGTTTGAATACACAGATGGAATCAACACAAAATTCGAAATAATGTCGTTTAGTCGAGCAGGATATAAGCAATTGCTAACAGGTATTTCAAAATGTATGTTATCTGAAACGTCAGAAGTTGGGCGACATTTTAATTTTTCTTTAATTATAGCCTTAGAAAGTGGAATTGAAGCATATTGTTCGTAGAGCAAATTGTTTGATGTAGAAACAGTAAAAGAGGTACCTAAACTATCCTTAGACAATTCCTTAGGAAAGTATCTAGCACACCTTGCTCACCCTTAATAAATCCCCACGTTCTAAAGCCATACTTGGCCCCTTTCATTACCGTGCCTTCCAATATCTTAATCTAGGTTTGAAGACTTATCTTGCACCCTTCCAAACTTTATTCAACTGAGAAAAAAAACACGTGCTGTGCCTTAGCTATTCTACTTTTGACATCTTTGGATTATCAACCAACTTCAATAACAGTGGTACCTAGGTAAGGGAAGCTGTCCCAGTGATCAATTTTATTGTTACCTAACATTATTTCTTCAACCTCATTTATTCCTAGTCTAAGCAACTTAGTCTTCCTAAAATTAATTTTTAAATTTATTATCGCACTCTGAACTATCAAAACCAGCAAAAATTTGTCTGTTTTGGACAGGACACCTAGGACACTCAAATCATCTGCATAATCTATGTGCAGATATTTTTTTATCTTGATTTGAGTCTCCCCTTGATTTGACTTCTCCTCTAGTTTTTTGTTGTTTTCCTTGGGATACAGCGCATTAAAATAATCCATACAAACTGGGATAAAACTTACCCATTTTTAACATGCGATTCCAGGCCGAAAAACAAGTAGCCTCACTTCCTACTTCAATCATAGCAATATCATTCTTTTACATAGAACAAATCAATTTAATGTACTTGTCTGGTATATCTTAGACGGATATGACTTACATTAAAGCAGTTTTCTTACCTGGATAAATGCATGCAAATAAAACTCAAGACTAAATGGGTTCTATGCTAAAGACATTTGTTAATTATTAATCTAAGAGTGACAATTCTATCAACGCGTCCTCTCCCTTTTCAAAAAAGCAACAGTCTTCTCTTCTTGAAAGTTTATTTTACCACATCTCTTAGTCTTATAAACATCATCAAGCTAAGCAGTTGCTTCCTGCAAGCAAAAATCAAGCTAATACCTCTGTAATCACTACGATCACCGTTATCAACTTTCTTTTAAGTGGGCGTACCTAAAGCTTCCCTAGAACACCAAGTACTCCCCTTTAAAAAAAATTGTATTTTTTTAGTTGTATGATTAAAAGATTTTTTTTGTTTACTCTGACTTTCCACTGAGTGTGTGTATATAAAAGATCATTGGTATCTTTTTGCTAGCTTGGAAGACACTAAACACACATGTACCACAATACCAGCATCTTGGGCCTTATTGTTTTCCTATCATTTTAATAAAATCACTAACTCCTCCCGCAAAGTAAATCTCACTTGTCTTCCAAACAGGAAAACACGTTCTCTTTCTTTTACATACTATTTCAAACACCTTTACAACAGTTCGATTATATTCCCCAAAAGCTTCTACCCATTTTTCTTATAAGTTTCTGCTACAGTTTCCTTATCAGTGACTGAGACACCTATTTTCATTTTTAACCGGGACAGGTCCAGACCGACTACTCCTTCTTAACTTTGTAAAATATCAAAACAGCATAAAACAAAATAAGATGAAAATATAATACTTTATCAATAAAATTACGAAAATACAACAAAGAATAATGGAAAGGGGGCCACCCAGATCGCATTATATTAAATACGTAACCTAAACTAACATAACCTAACCAAAATACAGACTAAATATTTAATTCAAATATAGCTACAACGTAGTGTCCCGCCGAGCCGAAGCTAATATTGTCTGGTATAAAGACCATGAAATCAGGTTATTATCTCATGTTCGCGATATAAGATCTTGAGTGTGGTATCTGAAAGACTTAAGTACCTTTTATTTTTTCACATCAAAAACGGTATGCTTATATACCCTAATGTCGTGCATAATCAGTAAGGTTAGCCGTGTTACTATCATCCAGGAAGCATGTTAACTTATAACCGATGCGGTTATTGGTTATTTTACCAATAACTGCATTGGCTATAACTAGACTATTTTAGCTGTAAAGTCGTAGCAGTGTAGTACTATTTCTATTTTCCTTCCCTATGCCACAACTGACTAAGCTAGGATGCATCTATCCCTATTTGTATTATTTATGCACATTAAGATACCGTGTTTCTGCCTGGAATCTCCTTTACTTGTTCCAGTAACTATCTGTAAAATCCAACTACTCTTACTACTGAGTCACCGCTTTCTCCAGCTGGCAGTTCTACAGGGAAAGGAGGGGGCTATACTCATGTACTTGTTTGGTTATGAAGCGCGCAACTAGAATTCTATTATTGCTCCTTCCCAGTCTAAGAAGGATTTAAGTCCTTCCTTATTCAACTTACACCCTAATCCCTAACCACATATCCATATAAATACTAAATTCTATACTACTTAATTTCCTGTTTCCTTGGCCTGATAAATGAGTTCCCAAAACTCATAACAAGTGTGGTTCAAAAGGGTTGAGTTGTCAGTCAAAATATAAATGCTATAGTCGTTTTTCGACATAACTCACACAATTTTCCATTTTCCACAATTTTATTATTATTTAAATCACTGAGACTGTTAAGGCCTCAACAAAACAAAAGGTGCCCCCAGTGCAGGTAAGGCATAATAACTCATTCTCAAATCCAAAGACCTCGAGCCGGCTTAGAACCTGACAGCCAGAAGTACCAAAACCGTCAGTTAAAAGAAGAATTGGCAAAGCCTGATATGTCTATCTTAGTCACTAAAGACTTTTTGGTGATGCCCTTCTATCAACAGCAGCTCACGTCCTGCACAAGCACTCTCAGATCAACTACTTCCGACTTATTATATATTCATATCTGCAGATATTACATTACGATGAGGAGGCAACCGAATTTTATTAAGATAGATTGGAAGAGGTTGATCACCCCCTCCCCCCAAAAAAAAAATAAAAATAAAATAAAAAAAAGCATCCATTGATATAAAGCCAGTGTTGAAATGGGCCAGAAAAAAAAATCAAAAGCCATGTTGACTGGGTGTCCCAGGGGTACACGGGTATTGTTTTTAATTCGTTATTTCTGCTAAGTCTCTAAATCTTCTGCTATTTCTGCTTTGTCCCTAAGTCTGTACATCATCTAGACTTGATTTGCGCACTAGCTATAGAGTACATAAAACTATTGCCAAATAAATGCAAACAAACCACCTGTAAGTTCCACTCAAACGAACAAATAAAACCGTTAAAGGAATTTGATTAGATGTCCTGTCGGTTACTTTGGCTAAACAAGGTAAAATAATAATACAAACATCTCCTAATTTGTTTCATCATATTCACAACTCGCTTTAGGTTTGAAAGAGCAAGGCACGAGAATTTAGAGGCATTCGCAGCATCAAGTACATCAAAATATATTCGCCACACATTTTTCTGCAAACAAGTTAAGAGCAACTACATCTCAGGTAGTGCCAAATAGACCCCAAAAACCGACACCTATTTTTGAAAGGAAAATTGGGTTTGTCCCTAACGCAGTATTGAAGTGGTTGCAGGGGTAAACGCTGTCACATGCATAAAAATTTTCATAAACAAAACTCGGAGACAACCAAAATCTTTAGCACGAACTGTTAATAATCAGTTGTAACAAAACAATGTCCGACGTCTTTAGAACTGAGCTAGGTTGGAGAAGGTTTTTAACGTAGGAGAGAAAAAAATAGAAAAAATTTAGGTAAAATAGGAAAAAATATAATTTTTCAATTCGATAATGTGATCCTTTGTTTTTACAACTTTTTCTTATGACAACAAATCCACAAGAAAAGAAAGATTTTACAGACTTTATATAACATGAATCAGTTCGAACCGACTTTCCTTTAGAACAGTTTTAGAAATAGGCGATTTAATGAGGGGGGGAGAAAAAAGGCACTTGCCCCAGGCACGGAAACCTTAGGGGCGCAAAATTTCCAATAAATATCAAACGGTTATGATCATTTTCTAATATTAGAAGTTTTTGTTTTTATTACAATAAAGTAGAGGACTGAGTTAATAAATTATTAACGAATGATCTCTTATTCGTTAATCAGTAATACAAGTGGCGCATGCCTTCTTACCACGTTTTAAAGATATATTGATTTCACAACCCCTTCGTATTCGGGACATTCTACCTATTTTCGTCCAGATGACGTCCATCGTATTTGGGACGTTCTCCCTACTTTCGTCCAGATGACTTCCATATAAGCACTCCAACAGCATTTCTAGTGCATAACTAGCAAGTAATAAATAGTTTAAGAAATAGTTTAATTAGTATATTTAAGGATTTTTTTCTTTTCATTGACAACCGATATTCCAACGTAAAATCCATCAAAGTTCTGGCTTAGCTTGGACTGGAGCTTTAACGAGATTTAATCACCAAAGATCTGTTTTGATACTACCCCTCTTCGTAAGATACATCTACAAAATAGTATGCTGCTAGAAGACTTACCCTTTGAGTGTGTAACTGTTACATTCCTTATAAACACGGGTCCATCTTTAGTAGTGATATTTACGCCAGTGTAAGCAGATCCATCTACACGAACTCCAACAAGCACAGGTGCCACACCACGACTTTGGATAGTCGCAGTAACTTGAGAGTCGGAGCCTTCACCACCCCCAACAATATCCACATATTCAAGGCGGGATTCTGAGATCTAAAAAATAAACTATACATTTAGGCAAAAATGCATTGTAGCGCAAAACGGCGTAAGAGTCAAATGCTTATATTTGGTTCTAAAGCCATACGCAGGATGTGTGGATAACATGACTGAAAAAGGTGTTTAGTGTGAAACGTCTTTGGTCCAGACCTTATTGGGAAAAAGCGACAGTTCTTGTCATAGGTTTTATACTTTAATTTTATAGCAGAAACAAAATTTGCATCATTAAAAGAAGGAGAAATGAAAACAAGCCGGGACAGACCTCAGCATAACTTTGCAATTGAAATTTTTCACAACTGATAACATTAATTCCGGTTTTTGAGACCTCATAGCCAAAAACTGGCGAAAGATGTGTTATTATTCCCCAACGTCTTCAATCTGTTTCGTTTTTCTGCAGGGTATCGTATTGAGCGGATCGTCTTAGAAAAATGCAAAAATAATCGTTCAAGAATATAATTTGAGTTTTACAGACCTTTTCGACAAAAATGTTGATTGGGTACTTGTATGATAAACGTCCTACCGCTCAAGTTGTTCATTCATTGACGCATTATAGAAACTGGCTTTTCGTTAGTTTCTTTCAGCTTAGACTGAGACAAGACAAAGAGAAGTAACAGAATAGATGGAAAATTGGGCTATATGTTTGCCCGTTAGGGGGGTGGGGGTAAAGTATTTTAACAGTATGAAGCTATAAAACAATTCTTACTGCATAATATGCAAAATAATTGTCCCTAACATAATAGGCATGCGGACCCGTTATACCTTACCCCCTCCCCTAATGTGCAAATATATAGAACAAATTTATTTCTAAATTACTATATTTGTATCTTACTTTGGTATATTTCATTAGGATTGAGTATCAGAGAAACATATTAGAAAAACATTAGGTGGTGGGCGTATATCACATAAGTACCGTTGATTGTTTCAAGTCGCATTGCTACAGTAGCCAACAAAAATTATTTCAGAAATCCATAGAATGAAAGATCAAATATTGGAATATCAAATTTAAAAAAAATTGAAAGCCCTTTAGTCCAGATTCTTAGCTTCCAAGCCAATTGACGTAGAGAATAAGAGAGCCAATCAAGGGGTGGGACTGGATGGGGTGACGGTAGGTCCCGAGGGATGAAAAACTGACCCCCTAGATTTTGAAAATGCTCCCTAGATTTAAAAATATATTTTTTTTAGTATTTAGAATTTGAAGAGAATTGAAGAAATAAAAAAAAAATTACCTCTTACTCCCTCTTAGATGTAGAAAATACTTTTTTGTATTTTAATTTTTTAATAAAAAGTCCTTACCCCCTTACCCTCTTTTTTTGTAAGCTGGATCCAACGGTTAGAGCCAAATCTTTTTACAATTCTGGATGTATGCTTATGCAGCTTGTTTTTGTTTTTTTGTAGAATTTGTGTTGTTGTTTTTTTTTTTTTTAAGAGAAACAAAAAGAACCGATTATTTCAAAAATGAATAACGGTAAAGAATAAATCACTCAGTCCCCATATTTAGTTTGTACAAAAGCTCTTATTTGCTGATTTTCAGCTCCTTATCTCCTTGACTTGGGGAGTTAAGGCTCCACATTCTTTTATTGCTAGAATACGCATAAATCTACTTGCATTTTTTTCCTTTTTGTGTGCAGTTTTTTTTCCTTTTTTTAACTATAAAGTTTCCGGGAGTAAAAACACGCATAATTCTCCAAGGGCCGAAAAAACAGTCATGAGAGAGTCAGGCTGGAATAGGATAGCCTAGTTATCACAGAATTGTACCACATATGAAAACCTAACAATTTTCATAAAATAAACTGCCATATTTTGCATTGGAGTAAGATTTGAAAAATTTCTTGTTTTTTTTTCTTTTCTTCCCGAAGGACACCGTGCTAAAAGGGTTGCCGTAGTTCGAAAAAGAGCTCCCTAGAAGAAGTTATTTATCACATATATTTTAGTGTGGCATGTGGTGGCAAGTTATGGCGAGAACTAATCATTTTGAAATTTGATTGAGAAAGAAAATCAAATGTTGAATCTAAATATTCTGAAAATTTAAAGCCCTAGTATGAGAAGTCTCAGTTTTCTGGACCCTTGCCTTGGGGATAAAACTCCCCCCGCTTATATATTGTATGGCCCTATATCTTTCTAAAAAATGTCTGTTGAATACCAAATTAATATGCTTCAAGAACTTCATTTGAAAAAAAATCTTGAGCTAAACAAAGGTTTGTCACATAAATTTTCATTATGACAAGTGATGGTGCTAAAGAATCAGAGGCGAATCCCCAGCATTTTTATTGGGAGGGGGAAAGAAAGGTTCATATCCGGATAGTCAAGAAGCTAAGGCTTTATAATATTATTTTTTCCAAATTATTAATTTGTTTTATTATTTTATTTTATTTAAATTATTTTCCAATTTTTCCAATAAAGACAACTGCTTCCCCCTCCCAAAAACAACGCCCCTGTAGAGAATAATGCGTAATTATTTCTGAAACGCAACGGTCGCCTCAAACCCTGAACTTTAAACAAAGGTTAACTTTTCCTGAAAAATGCTTCGAGAAAAATAGCATGTTTAGTGTATGTGGGTTTAAAAACAAAGCAATAATTTTCCAAATTTCTAACCTAACTTTCCATAATTTCCATCATCCTGCAATAACTCAAATGTAAATATTATTCCTAATGTAAGTAGGTCAGAGGTTAAATCTGTAATCATCTGAAAATGTATTAGATTAATCTCCAAATGAAACGTTGAATATATAGGCCTATACCACTTTTTGAGGCTCAAGTATTCTCTTTACAAAAAGAGAATCCATTGATCAACACCCTAATAAATTATGCAGCTATATCATACTCTATAGCTGTTAGTTTTATGGATAAAAGATCGGTAAAAAAAAAAAAAAAACACTTCATTTTTTTATCGACTGCGTGTCAAACAGCTCGTGGTAACGAACTGCAGCAAGGAGCGACCCGGCTCAATAGTAACCGAAACTCTAAAAAATAGAGTTTTGATACCAATAGTTACACTAAAAGAATCGCATTTTTATACTGATTTTAAATATATAAGTTTCATCAAGATTAGTCTTACCCATCAAAAATTACGAGCCTAAGAAAATTTGCCTCATTTTAGAAAATAGGGGGAAACACCCCTAAACGTCATACAATCTTAACGATCAGAAATGAGATCACGCCATCAGATTCAACGTATCAGAGAACCCTGTTGTAGAAGTTTCAAGCTCCTATCTACAAAAATCTGGAATTTCGCATTTTTTTTTTCCAGGAGACAGATCAAGGATGCATGTTTATTTGTTTTTTTTTGTTTGTTTGTTTTTTCTCCCAGGGGTGATCGTACCGACTCACTAGTCCTATAATCTTGTGAGAGGGCTCATTCTAACGGAAATTGAAAGTTTTAGTGCCCTTTTTAAGTGACCAAAAAATTGGAGGGCACATAGGAACCCCCCCCCCCCCACACTCATTTTTTCCCAAAGTCACCGGATCAAAATTCTGAGATAACCATTTGATTCACCATAGTCGAAAAACCTAATAACTATGTCTTTGGGGACGACTTGCTCCCCCACAGTCCCCGTAGGAGGGGCTACCAGTTACAAACTTTGACCTGTGTTTACATATAGTAGTGGTTATTGGGATGTGTACAGACGTTTTCAGTGTTTTTTTTTGTTTTCGGGGGGGGGGGGGTGAGTTGAAGTGGGGGGTTACGTGGAAGGATCGTTCCATGGAGGAATTTGTCATGGGCGAAGAGAATTTCAATGAAGGGGGTGCAGGATTTTTTAGCATTATTTAAATAACAATCACAAAAAAAAAAAATATGAAAAGTTTCTTCAACTGAAAGTAAGGAGCAGCATTAAAACTTAAAACGAACAGAAATTACTAAGCATATGAGGTGTTTACATCCTCGCAATACCTCGCTCTTTACGCTAAAGTATTTTTAGTAATTTCAACAATTTATTCTACGGCCTTTATGATTCAGGGGTCATTCTTAAGGGATTGGGACAAAATTTAAGCTTTAGTGTAAAGATTGAGGTATTGACGAGGGGGTGAACCCCCCTCATATACGCAATAAAAACATACGAATATAGAAGTTCGTTATGTAAGTTAATTCGTAAGTGACGTATATTTTTTACTAATGAAAACGTTCGTAAAAAATTAAAAGTTCTAGTTGCCTTTTTAAGTAATCAAAAAAATTGGAGGGGAACCAGGTCTCCTCCCGCGCTCCTTTTTTTCTCAAAATCTTCCGATTAAAACTATGAGGAAGCCATTTAGCCAAAAAAAATTAATATGCAAATTTCATTTTAATTATTTGTATGCGGAGAGCCAAGAACAAAAGATGCATTAATTCAAAAAAGTCCAGAAAATAAATGTAAAAGGCAAGTTTTTTTTTAACTGAAAGTAAGGAGCGACATTAAAACTTAAAACGAACAAAATTACTCCGTATGTGAAAGGGGCTTTTCCTCCACAACGCCCCGCTCTTTACGCTAAGGTTTTTATTGTTTTAAAAAGTAGAGTTAAGAGAAAGAGTCAAACTTTAGCGTAAAGAGTGGGGCGTTGAGAAGGAAAAGCCCCTTTCATATACGGAGACCACAAGGTATACGTGGTATACGGTATACCACACGCCGGTATGGCCTCTGATACAGGGTACTGTTATGCGATAATTTGATGAAATGATATATCGATATTTTTACTTTCGATAATCGATACCTTGATTTCGATATTTCTGATAAGGTTTTTGCTCAGATTAACTTTAGGTTTTGCCAAAATTCAATAACAAAAATTGTAATTAAAGAGTATTTTGCGCAATGTTTTCGAAATTTTGATTAAAATACAAAAAACTTCCATTATATAAATGAACGTCACAAAAACACTGATTTGGAATTACTCGGGCTTAGGATAAAGATAAATAAGATACTGGCTATTTTTGGCTATTGAAAATCATCCGTATGTCAATAGTTTCTCATTAGAGTTGGTTCTGCCTTTCAGCGATTAAATAGGAAAAACTAAATTTCCACTGAAAGTACGGAGAAACATTACAAATCAAAATAACAGAAATTATTCTGTGCAGTTGAGGGTTAACCCCTTCCTCAATACCGGAATTTTTGGTATTTTAAAAATCTCCTCACTCTAATTAAACGGCTCTTTTGTTTCAGAAGCTGTTCTTATATAATTGGTAAAAAATTTACAATTAACACTAAAAACCAGGTATTCAGGAGAGGTCAGGAAGGTGAGTCTATTTCTGAGACTCACTCCTCATACACGAAACAATTTTCATTCATTTTTACTTTGGATGATGCTCCTTACTTTTAGTTGAAACAATAAATTTTTCTTTAATGTTTTTCAAATAATCCTGGAAAATCCGCCTTTTCTCTCCAAGAGAAATCCTTCCCCCTCAAGAAAATTCCTCCTTGGAAAGTTCTTCCCGAGTAAGATCCCCTTTCCCCCAGACAATCTCATCCCTGCTGACCCCGCAAAAAAAATTCTTCCGGACAATTCCCACTGGAAAATTCTTTTGGTCCAACTTTCGCTTGAAAAAAAGACTTGTTTAATTTTAGTTTCAAATCATGCCAGAAATCTTCCCTCCGTGGAATATATTTACTGGAAATTCTCCCTTCCCAAGGTGTCAACGGAAGGTTTCTCCCGCGCAAAATTGCCCCATAGAGAAACTCTCCCGTGAAAAATCCTTCCCACAGAAAAAACCCCCAGACAATTTTAACTCTTTGAAAATTTTCCCTGGGCAATTTCCTAGGTATATCTCCACATGTAAAATTAAATTAGCAAACAGAAAGTAAGTCAAATAAAGAGAATTTAGTATAAGAACTCTGGTAAATTCCCCCTTGTATGGTTTCCCTTTGAAAGTTCACCTCGGAAGCTTCCCTCCACATGGAAAAATCTTCTCTTGGAAAATCACCACTGCAGAAAATTCCCCCACAGAAAATTCACCCTCACAAAAAATGTCTGTTTACTTCCCAAAAACAAATACTAAATGTAGACCCTAGACATATTTCATAACTTACAACCATTTCCCTCGAGTGTTGCATGGCCGTGTCGTCTTTAAAGGCGTTATTACCTGACTTTTCAACTATGCTGATTAATATGACTGTCTCAAAATTTTGATCAGAGGACTTTGGGATAAAAGGGGCGTGTGAGGAAGATCTAGCTGCCCCCCCCCCAATCATTTTAGTCACAAAATGGAAAACTAGAACTGTAATTTGCGTTAGGGCGAGCCCTCTCCCTCTCCAATACAAATTTTCTCAGACTTCCATGGCTTGTGATGGTACATGAGACTGGATGAATATCATATTTCTGGAGTCGGTGTAAAAGCCAATTCACTTGATGTACCTATTATTATCAGAATTCCATGCTTTAGAGTTTCGGTTGTTTTTTGGCCGAGCTGCTCCTTACTTACATTTTGTTGTCACTAATTACATGATTAACTAATCAGGCTTGGAATCCACTATCAGAAAGGGCATTGGTGGTGGACATGAATATTAATTTTATGACAAATTTATATTGGTATTTCTGAGACCCATATTACAAGACTTAAATGGCTTGAGTGGACCAGTTTTTCTTGGAACTAAAGACTCCCTACAGAAAATCTGGAAAGCCTTGTCAGATGCAGCTGCTGACAAAGCTTGCCTTGCATTGACAACTGACACTTCGTCATGTAATCCCCACAAACTGGCTTGTTTCTATAGTGGCTGAATCGCAGAGTCTGTCATGGCACTTGCATCTGTTGATACAGATTCCAGTAAGGCCAAATCCATGTCTCTTGCTATTTTACTCTCAACTTGGAGAAGATAGTGAGGGCTAATATATAATTTCTTGAAACGCGAATTGAAGCATGTGGCAATCGTGACGAGTGTGATCTGAACAAGGTTTATAAGCCTAGAAGGTATTTTATATAGGCTTGGCTACATAAAATGCCATCTCAGCAGGCTCTCAGCAACATTTGAGAGTCCTCACTAAACATAGTTTACGAACAGGCTGTACTAACTTCTGGATACAGCAGTCCATGCTGTGCATCAGCATAGGCTAGATGAGTCAATGGATTGAATACTTTATTCTTCTTCTCGACCATTTACGAAACAATTTTCTCTGTTGGATCTTTTCTGCTGGATGTTCACCGATAGATACCAAAAAAGCAGAGATAATATCGTTTTTGATATTGATATTTACGTTTTGATATTCGATATCGATATTTGGTGCAATATATCGATGTCAATATTCAATATTGCCTAACACTAATACAAGGAGGTTATATAAATACCTTTTTGATAGTCGCATAAATTTTTGCTCAATTCTATTATGGCCCTGTTCGGGGAAAATAGAATGTGGTACTTTCTTGTGAGGTAATCTTTTTTTGAATCTAAAAAGTGTATCTAGATTTTAAAACCTTTATACGAATGAATTATCTTTCAATAATCCATGACAAATAGTTACGTAAGACCAACCATGTCGAAAAAAATAAACAAGCATGTGCGATCATTCCACTATGGAAGAAAAACTTTCTAAAAATATTTTTTAATAGTGGTTTTAGGGCTCTCATACATACTGAATTTCTTTGTATGGTCTTCATCAAACTCACATTTCTTTTTTGGGGGAGTTTAAACCTTTAATTTTCTCTTTTTTTTGCAAATTTGCAACAACAAAATTGATAAATCAGTTTCAGTTCCTATTGACAAGTATCAATCTGGGCCTAAAACACACTTTTTGAGGCTTATGGCACACAGACTTCCCCCATAATAAATATTCACATGGTCTTCCCCGTAATAGTCGAAGCGCGCAATTAGGCACTATTTGGCGTAATTTCGTCAGCTCTGAAATGAATCAACTTAGTTATGAGAAGCTTTTTGATATTTGTCCATATTAAAAGTTTATTCGGTGAATTTTCTCAAGCTCGTAACTTCTAGTGGGTAATTTCAAACTTACTGAAACCCATTTATAGTCACTATTAAAACAAATTCTTTTGATGTATCTTTTGCTATCAAGATTTATTTTTTTAGAGTTTCGGTTTTTATAAGCACGAGTCGCTGTTTACTTACAATTTGTAACCACGAACTGTTTGATGAAAGACCAGAAAATCTAGATTTGGACCCAGGTAGTTGGAAAAGTATTAAAGTATGATCATGCGGACTTTGCCAATAAAAACATACCCAACGAAAACTATATATTAAAAATTGCTTTTGTAAAACTTCAAAAAATTTGGCTCTGTGTTATGGAAATATTATATATGTAGTCATCTTGTTTTAGCAATAAAGTCTTATCTTTAGAAAGAAAATATCTCTAATCAAACGTTATCTGTTCACGTCATACTGATAGTGAAAGCTTGCAGATAGCCTTTCAATTTACCGGTAAATACAGTACGCATTTTCGAAGGATTACCATTAATTACCCTACTTATTTACCTTGACATACAGAGATTCATCTACTAGTTCTTTTCTAAACCGGGCTTTTTCAAAAACTAGTCCTCGCCACCTGCCTGTTTTTTCTAGATGAAATCGACTGCAACGCAGTGCAATATCCGAGTGAACACCTAGAAAAGAAATTACACCAACTCAAATATCAATAAGTGGGGCACCGTACCCAAGAACCTTATAGCGTCTGAATTTCAATCTCCCAAACTTCTTATTAAAAGTTAAAAAGTTTAATTTGCTGTTTTGTGGAGAAAGTATTTCTATAAATAATTAAATAAATAAAAACAAGTTTTTCCAACTACAAGTAAGGACTAAGGAGCCACGTTAAAATTTAAAACGAACAAAAATTATAACGTAAATGGGAGGGGGGGGTTTGCCCCCTCCTCAGCACCTTGCTCTTCACGCTAAAGTTTTTAAAGTTAATTATACAACCCTTAAGTTTCAGAGGTCGTTATCAATGAATTGGTACAACATTTAAACTTTAGAGTAAAGAGCGAGTTTTGAGAAGGGGGCAATCCCCCTCATTGACGTAATACATGTGTGTTCTTTTAAGTTTTAATGTTGCTTGATGATTCAAAACCTTAAGGATTTACGACCATAGTGATGCTAACGGTACAGTTTTTTTTTATCATTTTATTACAGACATAATATGTATTATTAGCCCTTAGCCATATCTCTACCGTTGTAAATAATGACGAAGACCACACTGCCTTTCCATAATACAACAACAAAAGAGAGAATAATGAAGACTTTTTTCCCAAGACAGTGAACCAACAAAACCTATTTGAATATTTCGGCCCTATATCTAAGGGCCGTCTTCAGCAAAGAAAAAATAAAAAACAATAAAACACTTACAAGAGTCTTGGCTGAACTTTTCGTTAAGAAGTAATGATGCCAAGGCTATTTTAAAATAAAAAATGGATTTTTAACTGAGAACTTTTATTGTAAGTGTTTTATTGTTTTTTATTTTTTCTTTGCTGAAGACGGCCCTTAGATATAGGGCCGAAATATTCAAATAGGTTTTGTTGGTTCACTGTCTTGGGAAAAAAGTCCTCATTATTCTCTCTTTTGTTGATGTACTCTACCATTGTCCAGTCACCTGCTAGCCCTGGTGGAAAAAAAAGGCTTATCCCCGCGTTTCAGTGCTATCCAAGTTAAGATACGATTTTCTGGAATTTTTCGGATGAAGGCCTGAAAACCTCTAGTTGATGATCCGGAATCCGAAAACACAGACTTAGGAAACAGACTCTTACACCGAACAGAGGCTGGTTGCGATCAGACATGGCCTCGGAGAGATCCTTGGAAAGAAGACATTAAGGTTTCAAATAGATAGGAAGAACATATACAATCTTACTTCTAAATAAGTTTGGTAGAGGTTCGAAATACCTTTCTTTTTTTTCAATCCTTCTTTGAAACCAAAATTTCTATCCCACAAAGACCTAACTGGGACAATAGCTTTTCTACAAATTTAGAAGAGAGATCTTGCAACATGTTTTGGTAGATCCCCAGAGCAAACACTGTTTGCGTCTGATTAACCCTTGTGCTACCCATGAATTAATTATCAGAAATACGTGGTTCACGCACAAGACAGTTGACATATATGCTTAGAATTCTCCCGATGGCAGAACCAAGAACCAAATAGACCGCATACTTATTAATGAACAGAGAAAACGTTGTCTAGAAGATAGAGCGTGCAGCGGGACAGTCCGCTTCTCAGATCATTAACTTGTGATAGCCAAGTGCCAACTTAAGCTGAAGATTTCAACAACAACCTGCAAGAAAGTTCAGTGACGAAAAGCTTCGAAATAAGGCTTTACAGCACAGCTTAGATACCAATACAGTTATGAAAACTCTTATCTTGCCCATGAGAAACTTTTGGTATAGAGCTCTGAACTTGGCGCCTCCTCTAAGCCCGCGCTCCGACACGTAGATCGTACTACAACACCCTAGGCGGGAACACAATTTTGTTTTGTTGCATACACAGCTTAGATACCAATGTTGGTATCTAAGCTGTGCTTCCAGTTTCCTGTCTCCAGCCGCTAGCATCGCTACCGCGCACTGTGTCCCAAAAATAAATCGAGTTTTCATAACTATATTGGTATATCAAAATGATTTTGATAATTAGTGATAGAGTGTAGTAAAGTTGTTGCTGCCGAAGTAGTTGATTAAAAGAAGCGTAGGAAAAAAAGAATGGATTAGTGTTACCACCAGGCGGCTTATATAGAAATGAGAGGACATTAAAGCGCCTGTTAATAAATACTCGTCTAGTCATCTGTATTATCACGATTTAAACATTATCATGATATTTTGCAAAACAGTACGAAACTCTAGATAAAGAAGCACGAACGTCTGCCAGGGGGGGGGGGACAAGAGAGTCTACATTGAGTACCTGTCTCGCGAGCCAGAGTGAGCTACTGGTGGTAAGGACAGTAAAGTCATGTACAGGCTAACCAAAAACATAGCAGGCGCCTGTAGAGGCTTCTGTACATTTGACAAAAACATAAATGACCAGGTTCTGAACAGTCGAGAAAAAGTAACAGAACGATGGATAGAACATTTCGCCGGTGTTTTCAAACACCCCCCCCCCCCAAAAAAAAAAATCCATTGACATCCCATATATAACTCCTTTTAATCTTTATATACATTCAGGTACAACTATTTATGATAAAGTTGATAGTGCTAAAAGTCCTTAAAGTTCAAGAAAGCTGCTGGTCATGACGGCATTCCACCGGAGTTACCTAAATATGGTAAAAAAGCTACCAAAGAACCACTTTATAAACTACTGACGAAGATATGGGGTGCCAAGACTCTCCAATTTGAATGCAAGAAAGTTCTGATCATCGAAATTATCAAGAAAAAAATCAGTATGCGAAGAATAACAATTCAGACAATTGGAATTAAGGTTCTGTGTCAAAATTCAAAGACACAAGGCTACAAGACAAACAACATGGTTTTGACTAAATCTACCGTGTTGCGACCTAATCTTCAGGCTCCAGGTATTGTTGAAGAATCAAACGATTGGCAGGTATAAATCATTTTGGTTTTCATACACTTCCGTTTAGTGCAGACAAGAATGGATAGATAAAGTCAATTGCCATTGAGTTATGGGTTAGACAAGGACATCTCATATCCCCAATCTTATTTGAAACTAATTAAAAAAAAAAATCCATAAAACAGGTTTTTGAAAGAAAAGTAAAGAGCTCCATTTAGCCAAAAATAAGCAGAAATGAAGTCAAATAATCTTCCAAGCGTAAACTACCACAAATCAATATCAATTAACAAAACTCAAAACGAACAGAAATTACAATAAATAACCGATTCAAACTCAAAACAAGCAGAAATTACCATGAGCAGGGCTAATAACCCCCATGCCTTCTCAAGACCAGAACACAGTTTGCGCTTCACTGAAAAAAAAAACAACAAAAAACAAATGAATTTATTCCTTAAAGTTTTGATAATTTTTTATTTATGAAAGTAAAAAAAAAATGAAAACATTTAAAACATATTTTGTTTTCAGTAAAGCGCAAATTATGTTCTGATTTTGAGAAGGTATGAGGGTTATCAGGCCTACTCATGTTAGTTTCTGCTCGTTTTGATTTTGACTCGGCTATTTTATGTAAATGTCAGCTTCATATCCTTAGGCATAGTTGCAATAGTAGTCACAGTAGTAGTATTGGTATTACTAGTAGTAGATTTGAATAGCAGTAGTACTACTAGCATTAGTAGTATCAACATATTGCCTTTTGGTCAGTAGAAGACCCCTCTCATTAAGTCGTTGAAGTTTCAACTTAATACAATTAGCCATTTCTATGACATTGCTGATACACATAACGCCTTTGATTTAGTTCAAATTTCCCTCAATATTGTAAATGAAGTAGTGCGATAGTAGTAGTTGTGGTAGTTGAAGTAGTATTGGTAGCATTCAAATATTGCCTTTTCGATCATATCCCTTTTCATTTCCTTAATTTTCCAAATTAATGTACTCATTTACTCTTTTGTTACACCCTTTTGACGATACATATACACATAACGTGTTTTGATTTAGTTCAACGCTCCCCTCAGCATTCTCTGAAAGGCTCATTTGAATGCCCTTCGTGTTATTGGGAAGCAAAGCTCAAACATGCATACCTTTCTCAATAACATATACCATGTGAAACAATGAACGAATTGCCTAACTTACAGCCCTTGTCCTGGGGACTATTGGGAGGTTGACATCGCCGAAGACATAATTACTGGATCTCTCAATAAGGCTGAACAAGATAGATATGTCAAAATATCCGATATGTTTTGAGGAATGAAAGGCTTAGGGTGGGGCTTATTCCCTCTATTCATTTTTGACTCTAAAAAAGGGTACTAAAACTTCCAACTTAAAATCAAATGAGCTCCATCCGATTAACAATTTATACGACCACACTTTCCATAAAAATCTTAAGTGCCCTGGGCACAACTCACAACCCTTGCCCATGGGTTCTGAGGGATTGTGTCCAATACTGTTATATGATTTTTGGACTATTGGTAACAAAATGGCTATCTTACAATTTCAAGTGAATGCTTTTCGGGAAAAGAGAATGTCAGGGAGTGGTGGGGCTCATTCCTCTCCATCATTTTTGAATCTTAAAAGGAAATTAGAACTATACACTTTAAGGCCTAGCCAAAGTCCAAAAATTTAACTCCTTAGTTAATTCTTTTTCTTAGGCGGCAACTTGGTCAAATACAAAGGTATCAGTTTTCTTCGTCGCTTCAACTAAACAAACATAAGAGGGTTGAACTTAAGGGGTTTCTAACTCAAAATTACGATTAAGTGCAGGTTATCCTTAGCAATTCTTCTTGTAATTATTTATACGAAATATTTTTTTTATATGTATTTATTAACCGGCAGTTTGATATCTGCACACTACTTATTCTCTAGACTCTGTTTAAACAGGTTACAACTAAATAATACTTGACTGAATCACTCCTGAACAATACGAGTGGTTAGTCCCTTGGTGTAATTTATGCATTCTCACACGCTCCGATTACAGCTGGATCTAGTCTTTTGAGGGGAATTTTTAACTTCGGAACACAAAGTATTTGAGTGTATTGTATTTGTAAAGTATATGAAGGGACTGCAGCCAGGAAGTATATATTATAGAAAAAAGTTTCTGATTGTTGAACAGAAAATTTTTTTTCTTAATTTTTGATACCTCACAACAACAGTGTCAAGTATAGCAATCTAGAATGCAAACCCGAAACAGGTTTTATAATTATTTTGAAATTATAAAAAAAAAATAATTGTCGGCTTTAAGATTTGATTAGATCAAAATATTCACAAGAATTTTTTTATTTCTATTGACATAAAACCGCCGAAATCACTAATTCAGGAACGCCAGGCAAACTCTAAATGTTTCACATGAAAGGTATGGGAAGATTCCTTGAGAGTGCGTCAAAATGAGTCTCTTCTAAAGTTCACACGACCGATCCATCCACAGAAACCTTATATGCCCCTGCGCATAACTTATAACCCTTACCCCCAGACTCTGGAGGATTCTGTCAACTCCAAAAGCCTTATTATATGATCTTTGGACTATTTTGGTACAAATAACTATTTCAAAATTTCTATCAGATGCATTTGTGGAAAATACAACGTGGAGGGTGGCTGTCCACCGATCACTTTTGACTGATAAAAAGGGCACTAGAACATGATATTTCCAATCAAATGAGCCCCCTCCAGAGTTTTCGCGACCACACTCTCCATATAAACCGCATATGCCACCAGGGTATAATCTACAATCCTTGCACTGAGGGCTGTCGGGGGGGGGGTATCATCCTCAAAGACACAATTTCCAGACCTATCAACTACACTGAACAAAATGGCTATCTCAAAATTTTGATCAGATACGTTTTGGGAATTGATGGGCGTCGGGGGAGGGGCTTTTTACCCTCAAGTCACCTTTTTGCCCATAGTGCCAGCTATAGTTCGCCATCTTCTGATGTCCTTGTTTGTTTTACTGATGATAGCACACTCGGCACTTCGGGGAACTGTGAATCCGAGCTTCGATTAAACTTGGAATACTTGTTTGAGAGAGTAATTTCATGGCTTGATGCTAATTTTCTTACCCTAAATTATTCAAAATCCAATTTTTTGATATTTTCGCATGTTTCTCAGATTTATCCCAAGTTATCAGAAATTTATCAGCCAAATGGGATAATTCACAGATCTAAAGATCAATATGTTCGTTTTTTGGGCATTCTTGTTGATGAAAACTTGTCTTTCAAGCGTCGCATTGATTTGATTAAAATGAAGATATGCAGGAGTCTCGGTATTTTAAGGAAACTCAAACATATTTTCCCTGGATCAATTTTGGAAATCCTTTTTCACTCCTTGATCCGATCTTACTTTAACCCTTTAATTGCGAGTTATATTGTATGGAATAAGTTGCCCGAATCAGCTCGAAGGTGCCACTCATTCGGTTTGTTCAAAAAAATTATTAAAAATTCATTGGCTTCTTAGAAATTATTTTATCTATTTTTATATGTGTATATGCGTGTATGTATGCATATATATTTCCTTATTATTTCATTGGAGTCTATTTTATCTACAGATCTACATAATTAATTTAGTCTATTCAATCTATTAGTCTATTTAGTTTTGTTTTCTATAGTTTTTTTATTTTATTTATATTTTCCTTTCTTCTCCTTTTCGCTCTTCTCTCTGTGAGTAAGTGATCTTTTTTTTTTTTTTGAGTAAGTGGCTCGTTCATTTTCCCCTTTTTTACAGGCCAAAGAGCCTTTGGAGAAATAGTAAAATGTAATATTGTATGTGTGTTTCGTGATGAATAAATCTTATCTTAACATATTGCCTTTTGGTCAGTAGAAGACCCCTCTCATCAAGTCGTTGAAGTTTCAACTTAATACAATTAGCCATTTCTATGACATTGCTGATACACATAACGCCTTTGATTTAGTTCAAATTTCCCCTCAATATTGTAAATGGAGTAGTGCGATAGTAGTAGTTGTAGTAGTATTGGTAGCATTCAAATATTGCCTTTTCGATCATATCCCTTTTCATTTCCTTAATTTTCCAAATTAATGTACTCATTTACTCTTTTGTTATACCCTTTTGACGATACGTATACACATAACGTGTTTTGATTTAGTTCAACACTCCCCTCAACATTCTCAGAAAGGCTCATTTGAATGCCCTTCGTGTTATTGGGAAGCAAAGCTCAAGCATGCATAACCTTTCTCAATAACATATACCATGTGTAAACAATGAACGAATTGCATAACATCCCTTGTCCTGGGGACTATGGGGAGGTTGACATAATTACTGGACCTCTCAACAAGACTGAACAAAGATAGATCTCTTAAAATATCGGATATGTTTTGGGGAATGAAAGGCTTAAAGGGGGGGGGCTGATTCCCTCTATTCATTTTTGACTCTTAAAAAGGGTACTAAAACTTCCAACTTCAAATCAAATGAGCTCCATCCGATTAACAATTTATACGACCACACTTTCCATAAAAATCTTAAATGCCCTGGGCACAACTCACAACCCTTGCCCATGGGTTCTGAGGGATTGTGTGCACTATTGTTATATGATTTTTGGACTATTGGTAACAAAATGGCTACCTCACAATTTCAAGTGAATGCATTTCGGGAAAAGAGAATGTCAGGGAGTGGTGGGGCTCATTGCTCTCCATCATTTTTGAATCTTAAAAGGGAATTAGAACTATACACTTTAAGGCCTAGCCAAAGTCCAAAAATTTAACTCGCTAGTTAATTCTTTTTCTTAGGCGGCAACTTGGTCAAATACAAAGGTATCAGTTTTCTTCGTCGCTTCAACTAAATTAACATAAGAGGGTTGAACTTAAGGGGTTTCTAACTCAAAATTACGATTAAGTGCAGATTATCCTTAGCAATTCTTCTCGTAATTATTTATACGAAATATTTTTGTATGTATTTATTAACCGGCAGTTTGATATCTGCACACTACTTATTCTCTAGACTCTGTTTAAACAGGTAGCAACTAACTAATACTTGACTGAATCGCTCCTGAACAATACGAGTGGTTAGTCCCTTGGTGTAATTTATGCATTCTCACACGCTCCAATTACAACTGGATCTAGCCTTTTGAGGGGAATTTTTGACTTCGGAACACAAAGTATTTGAGTGTATTGTATTTGTAAAGTATTTGAAGGGACTGCAGCCAGGAAGTATAAATTATAGAAAAAAGTTTCTGATTGTTGAGTAGAAAATGTTTTTCTTAATTTTTTGATACCTCACAACAACAGTGTCAAGTATAGCAATCTAGAATGCAAACCCGAAACAGGTTTTATAATTATTTTGAAATTATACAAAAAAAATAATTGTCGGATTTAAGATTTGATTAGATCAAAATATTCACCAGAATTTTTATTTCTATTGACATAAAAACCGCCGAAATCACTAATTCAGGAACGCCAGGCAAACTCCAAATGTTTCACATGGGAGGTACAGGAAGATTCCTTGAGAGTGCTTCAAAACGAGTCTCTTCTAAAGTTCACACGACCGATCCATCCACAGAAACCTTATATGCCCCTGCAGCATAAGTTACAACCCTTACCCCCAGACTGGAGGATTCTGTCAACTCCAAAAGCCTTATTACATGATCTTTGGACTATTTTGGTACAAATAACTATTTCAAAATTTCTATCAGATGCATTTGTGGAAAATACAACGTCCACCGATCACTTTTGACTGATAAAAAGGGCACTAGAACATGAGATTTCCAATCAAATGAGCCCCCTCCAGAGTTTTCACGACCACACTTTCCATATAAACCGTATATGCCACCAGGGCATAATCTACAATCCTTGCACTAAGGGCTGTCGGAGGGGGGTATCATCCTCAAAGAACCAATTTCCAGACCTATCAACTACACTGAACAAAATAGCTATCTCAAAATTTTGATCAGATACGTTTTGAGAATTAATGGGCGTCGGGGGAGGGGGGAGGGGCTTGTTACCCTCAAATCCCTTTTTACTATTGCAAAGGGCACTAGCCCTTTCAATTTCAAGCGAATAAGCCTTTTTCGAATTTTCTACGACAACAAATGGCCATCCCAAAATTTCTATCAGACGCATTTTGGGAAAATACGAGGTGTGGGGGGCATCCATCCTCCGATCACTTTGAATATTAAGAAGGGTACTAGAACTTCTGATTTCAAATAAGCCCCATCCGAAGTTTATACGACCCCACTGTTCTACATCAACCTTAAATACCCATAGGGCTTAACTTACAACCCTTGACCTGAGGAACGGGGGGGGTTGTCATCCTCAAAGACATAATTACCGGACCATTCAAATAAAGTGAAAAAATGGCTATATCAATATTTTGACTGGATGTGTTTGGGGAAATGGTGGGCGTGGGAGGGGGGTTAGTTGTCCTCCAATCACTTTCGAATATTGAAAAGGGCACTGACCCTTTCAATCTCCAATCAAATGAGCCCTTTTCGAAGTTTCTACAACAACTACTTCGATACGAAGTACCCTGGTCTAAAATAAACAAACCCAAAAAAGTATGATAATCAGATGCAGCGCTATAAATATAATAAATAATAAAAATATAAAAAGCTATAAATTTATAAATAAAAGCGCTATGACTGTCATAAACTCTGTTTTGAGATGTTGCAAACTTTTTGACAGCATACAGTTAAACCCTCAGAGATACTTTCAAGACTGAGCATTTGCCGGTGACATACCTCTTGCTACTCATTTTACAAAAGCTTGCAATGAAATATTGGTACGCTAGTTTCAATAGTCTCCCAAACTGGCACATTCATGTGATCAAAATCAAGCTCATGTCAAATGTCATTTTCAACTCGCTTACATCATGTCTTAAAACCGGGGAAGAGAAAAACTGAGGAAGCCACCGAATTAGGTAGTGCACTAACTCAAAACTGCAGATGCGATAAAGAGATTGTCTATCGAATTACATATACAAGTGCGTATCCTTTCAATTATATAATGTTTGGTGGTGTAGCAATTACTCTTAGAGGCTGAAGCTACCCTTCATCAACAGCACCATGATCTCCATTTAACGGATGAATCCGAATCCTGGAGTCGGTTTCAAGCAGTAGAAACGCTTGAAACCGATGTGGTATGATTGCTTGGATGTAAGAGCAACTAGACCTCCGTTGCCTGTGCAACGGGAAGTGTTGCAGCAACTGTTCCCTGTTCCTTAGGGCACAGTTGCGGAGCAACACGTGCAACTGTGCCCTACAGGACACAGTTGCGGAGCAACAGTCTCCATTATGTCCTTCAGAGGACATTTTTCTAATGCGGCTTCGATTGTTATCTTGAAGCATCTTTGATATGGTTTTATTTCGAGCTCCTACTAAACTGAGTTTGGTAAAATGTTTAGCTGGTCCAGAAATAAACGAGAATAACACAATAACACAGTTGACAATTCTGAATATTTACAGGATGGATATACGGAATTTCAAGCTTCAGTTCTCGAAAACATCAATAAAAGTTCTATATGAGTTCATAATTATTTTATCTCTAAAACGTTTACTTCCGAAACTAGGGCCGTCTTAACTTGACGCCAATTCGAAATATTATGTTTCGAGACGCACATTTCGGGAATTATTTCCGGGAAATCTGAAAGAGATACGGAAATAACGTCTTATAGTTTTCTGCTTAACTTTTGATGGTCTAAGCTAGGAAAATATAAAACAAACCAAATTCACCAAAAAATTTAAATTGCCCCGAGGGCATGACAAAACTTCCAAATAGAAAAACCCAAAGAAGGAATTTTATTTCGGAGAAACTATTGTAAGCTCCAGTTGTTAGGAGATCGAGACCTGTCGAACCGCGTTGGGAAAAAAATTCTAGCTGGTCCAGAACAGAAGTTACCTCTAGAACGTCGAAACTTCGGAAATTATTTCTTAGAGAACCAAGCAACTTGGTATATAGAACACTTCACTTCTTCTTGCATACTTTTCATAGCACTACTCGATAAAAATATAAGAAACATCAAAATCGAAAATTTGAGAAAATTCCAAAAAAATCGGAACGAGATGGACTTTTCCGGAATTATTTCCGGGAAATCTGTAAGAGCTACGGAATTTTGTACTCCGGTTCTCGAAGAGACAAATGAAAGTTCTACATGAGTTCAGCATAACTGTATTTCTAACAAGTTTATTTCCGAAGCTAGGGTCGTCTTAACTTGACGCCAAACATCGAACGCAGAGTTTCTAAGAAAAAAACGGTTTTATTTTTTTTTTATGGAAAACTGTTAGAAATTTTAGGAACTTCTCTGGAAATTTTTTACTCTGTTTCACGTTTCCCTTCCCTCTGAAAAATCTCAAATTTTTAACTCTTACCACTTCGGAGCTACAGGTCGCTGATCACGGTGAAAAAAAAAAAAACTACGAAAGCAGTAGTGTTGCTCCGCAACACAATTGCTTGCGAAGTTAACTTAGAATTAGTCGAATTGATATAGAGTACGTAACACCTAAATCATGTCTCTCAGCAAGTGACCACAAATAACTGTCGAAAACTGACTAAGTAGGCGACAATGCTAGTATTACATGACTCGAATAAGACAAGGACGACTTCCGTACAACGCATGATGCTGGTATCCTCCGGGGGAAAATAAAAGAAACAACACATCTGACGTTACCCTTCCAAATCGTGAAATTAATTACGAAAACCTTCATATGCATATTAAAAGGATTTTGAATAAGTTCTTCCTATTTCTTAAAAGATGTTTTTAACCGTAACCCGTACATGTAATTTTAAAACTTGATGCACCTAAAAGGAAATACTTTGAATGTCAGCGAAAACTCGTTCACTAGAGTATAGATAATTTCTTTTTTGTAAGTCTGTAAATGTTTAGCTTTATGTCAAATAGAGTATGTTTGCGGGGTATCCAATATAAATGTTTTATTCAAGAAAAAAAATGTTTAGCCGAAACATAGAATCATGGTTTAGACTTACTGTGACAACGTTCTGTCGGATAAGACATACAGGGACTGGCTCCGCGCTTTAAAATAATAGTTTTGAACTTGAGGATAAAGAGTATTTTGGCACACCAAAAAGGGTTCTAAGATACAGAATGGGAGGAATTGTTTGATAAAGAACTATTTCATATGCTAGTAGAACTTAGAATATTGGAAGCAAATGATTCAAATTCTAAAACGTTTTAAAGTATTAGGAATGATCAAGAGGGAAAAAAATTGGGTCCTTGTATTCATTTTGCATATTTTCCTTAAAGAAACTTATCAAGGTCCTATTGGCTGTATTCATTTATTTTTGTATCTGCTTTTTAGTCTTATTTTGCTTCACACTGGGCAGAAAAAAGGAAGAGCCTGCTTCAATAAAATTAGCCAATGTTCTGCATTTAACGGATTTGGAACTGGTTTATATTCAACAAACTAATTTCAGAAAAAACTGCATACTTTCCAAAAGTTGCAGATTGAAACCAAATAAACCGAGGCCTTTAACTGGAAATCCGCATTTTGTCAGCTAAGATTAATCTTGTATTAAATTTCTCTAGTTTTACTGTGTTTCTGACGCACTTTCAGTGCGTCAGGAACTCTTAATTCCTACTAAACTTCAATTAATTTGTTAAATTTGTTAAAGCTTCAATTTGTTTTAGCTTCAAAGATGTCTCGCCTATCACTTTCTTACACTATTCAGATCGAAATAGACTGAACAGAGCTTGTTCATTTGCCGCTATACTCTAGCTAAACTCCTAACAACAATGTGTGGATGGGGAATTTCGTTTGATAAAAGTAAGTAGAGTAATAGTTGCAATCGTACCACAAACATCTGGTCCAACTTTTCTAGAAGCCCAGTTGCATTCATTCGTCAAGCTTCTAGCACCAAACGGGCAAGTTGGATGTTCCCATAGAACAGGCCGGCCAGCAGTGCCATTGAGTCGGTCCATCCATGTAAAAAAGGTGCCATTTGTAAAACCAAGCTGCCGGCAGGCAGCACCAGCATCTTCATCTGGCCAACTAAAAACAAAGAGTAACTAATATTATAAGATTTGAGGATGGAAGTGATACATTTTTATTCAGCTATTTTAAAATGAAAATCAACTCCGATTATTTCAGTCTGGCACTCTCCCTTCAAGGTAATTCTTGGGTTCAAACCAGCTAAGGATGGAATATAGCTTCTTACGAAAAAAAAAATCTAATGGGCAAACACTAAACAACATGCATGCCATTATTCAAATTTAAAACAATTTATTGGCTTAAAGCATATGTTCCCTCTGAAAAGAGTGACTTTTCAAAAAGTTTATAGCTGCAACTCGCCACAAAAGGATAAGATATTATATCTTTAAACGAGCATTAATTATATACAAGGTAAAGAATACGGCATTGAACTTTACAGCCTCTACCGACGGTGCTGATATCCGTTTTATGGCCCTTCTGTCGGATGGTGCAATTGGGGGGGGGGGGGGGGGTAGGTGTATTATGAAAAAAGAAATCACCAATACAACAGCACAAACACATAATATATATATATATATATATATATATATATATATATATATATATATATATATATATATATATATATATATATATATATATATATATATATATATGCATATATATATATATATAGTAGCCTATACATAAATCTTTTTTTCTCAAAAGTGGCACGATAATTTTTTTCTGAAAATTAGCATGCTAACATTTTCCGGTGTGAAAAAGGATCTAGATAACTCATGACTTTGGGAAAATTCGTTTCCCCTTCATATCGCCCTTAATATACTTTTAATATACTTAATATACTTAATATTTTAATTTTTAATATTTTAATTTACTTAATATACTTAATATACTTTGCTATAAAATTAGAAACCTAAAAACCGGGGGAGAAAACTGTCAAAATGATATTTGACAGTTGGTCAAGGGTGGTAAATGTCAATCTCGTCATTACTATTCCTAAACGTCCCGATCTGGATTAATTTTGCATTGTATTAGATCTCCTATTTGTATCAAATTCGTGTGCAGCGATTATTTAATGAATTTGCCACCTTGCAGGTCAAATGAACATCTCAGGTTGACACAATAGATTTTTTGGACGCTGAAACTGATCTTAGCAAAATATTCAACTTAATATTGTTATTTTGGACTGGATTTTTAGTAAAAGAAAGTTGGTTTTACCTTTGTATAGTTCAGGGGCACCAATTCACGAAAAAACTAAGCAGAAAAGGAACGTCAATACAAATAAATCAAGAAAAATTAAACAAAATAGTTTTTTTTGTGTGTGAAACACCTTTGTAGGGGGATTACATTTACGTAGGGGAAAGGATTCAATGATGGGGGGTGCTGTATTTACATCTAAATTTCATTCACTACAGCAAAGCTCTGTTCCCTTCTCGCTTATTTAGTTGGGTTCATTAGGTTCAAATCCATTCATTCATTATGCGACAAACAACAATTACGATATTACTTGGACTTTAACTCAGAAAATCATCTAAACTTGCTTTAAAAAAAGAATAATTTTTTACTTCTTACGTTTTCGCCATTTTGTCAACCTATTTTTCTACCTTAAAGAAAATACAAGGTGAATTTCAACAACCTAATTTAATAAATAGCTAATTAGAATTATTACAATTTTTTATTTTTCTTTGAAACATTAAAATAATGGTCATGGAGAAAAATAACACCGAAACTTGCACATGCAACCTTAAACCTTAAGGGACTTTTAATGAGCTCATAGAATGAGCTATTCTAAAATGCAAAGGAAAAAGAATTTGATAGCACCCTTTTTTTTGCTATGTCAAACCTCAGTAAAATTTGAACAAGGAATCAAATATGCACTATCGAATAACAACTGGTCTGTGCCTCTAAATAGTTAAATGGAAACGATATTTCTTTCCTGACAACAAAGGATAAGAATAGTTAAATCAGAAATTAGGCATTCTATATGCCTAATTTCCTTAAACACGAGATCATTTCGGCATTATGTTAAGAGGAATTGCAAGCTTTGTATGCCTGGACACCCACAAAAGTTTTTCTAAAGAAGATCAAGTCTACAAATTTTTTTCAAGAGGCGGGAGGGGAGCCCAAAAGCATTCTTTTTCGTATTTTTTTCATAATTTCTTTCGTGAAGTCTTTTTGGTACTTATGTATTGTAGCGATAGCGACCCCACTCAAGGAGAGAAGTTAGGTTAATCCTAATAAAATATACTAAAATATGATGAAAATATAAGGCTTTATTAACAAAATTATGGAAACATAAGACAAAAATTAGGGAAAACAGGCTGCCCAAAACGCATTACTAAATTCCTAACACAGCCTAACCTCGTTATAAGTAGCTTTTTTCATTGCAAAAGGATCGTTTTCAGTCCAGATGTTACGAAATATAGCAAATATTATAAATTATTCTTGTAAGGATCGGAGAGGGGGTGGCTTACATAGAATTTTAGTTCGGGCCAGGAGGCGTTAGCTACAATATACCGGAGCTTCAAAAGTTACTGGTAGTAACCCAGTCTATTATCGTCAGTCTTCTTTTCTATGAGCATACACACACAAGGTCATAAACCTACTTAAGCTTATTTATTACTATACTACAATACAAAGGCTTGATTAGCCAAACAGAACAGAATTTTGCTTGAGATGAGAGTTAAACCGTGTTAGACGTACTTAGATCCAGGTAATCAAACTAAAAATTATTTTGCTGGCTTTTGTGGGAGTTGACTTATGCTGGGTTTATTTTCGCCTGTTGAGCTTTGCTGCGAGTTTAATTCTCGGTGTACATAATCAGGCATACGAAAAAAAAGGCAAATTTTGCCAAAAAAATAGACAGTAGGCCTATACAGAAAATCGAAACAAATATCTTAAGATTTTGGAGGATGTGACCTAGAAGCCCCTTTCCCTCTTTACGCGTTCACTCCTAACGTCCGGTTGCAATTAATGGATACCTGATTTAGTGTTAAGCTTAGGCTGCTTAGACAGTAATTCATTCAATTTATGAATTATGCAATCACAAAAATGTTACCACATGATTACCTAGCTTGTAAAAGTCTCAGAAGTTCATGTTATGTGTAATCACAGGAAGTAATACGCGTGCGGCAGTCAAATCCATGAAATCAAAGTTTTCCACATCCTGCATATCTAACGTAGTTTTCGCTCATATGGTAAAGAAGTAACTGTAACAGAAACCACAGTTCAGTTTTAGCTTGACCGATCATCATGAACATGCAGTGATTTTGATATATAGCTCCTCTATCCGCAAGTAGTAGGTCTTCCTTCCCGAGCAGACACGACACGATACTTACGATGTCATTTGCGAGAATATGTTACGCCTGGTATTTTCGCATAAGACGAGTATTCAAATATATGGTCACAAAAACTGGGTAACGCACCAAAGTCATAACTGTTCATACCCATATTTTTAGCCACCATGTATACCAATCACCGCCGTAACCACGGGCGGGTGGGGAGGGGTACCAGGTTTGAACCTCCCATAAGAAATGTGGGAGGTACTTGTGTCTTATAGCTACCACACTCAAGAATTGAAGTTAAGTTAATCGTAATTAAATATACCAAAACATGATGAAAATATAATAGTTTATTAACAAAATTACGGAAACTAAAACAAAGAATTATGGAAGGGGGGCCACCCAGACCGTATTGTATTAAATATGAACTAAACTAACCTAACCAAAATATCAACTAAATATTTAATTAAAATATATCTACAATGTAGTTTCCCACCGAGCCGAAACTAATATTATAAAGACCATAATGACCATGAAAATGTGGTTATTGTCTCATATTCACGATACAAAATCTAGAAAGAACTTGAGTGTGGTGTCTTTTAGACACAAGTACAGGAAATTGTGTTTGGCTCGTAAAAAAGTAACAAATTTTTGACGCGTTTTTTTTAACCCCTCGCCCTGAACAAATATCCAGGATATGACCTTGATACCCAAATCAAATCCTATATTAGCTTCCAGAGTGATAAAAAAAACACTCATTGAATTACTTGTTTTGGCATTTGGATTTCTCGAGAAATTAAACCCTGTTTGCCCTCCTTCAATCCTCAAAGAGTCAAAGTGAGGATCCCACTCTTAGTTCGTCCATCACTTCGTCCAACTCAGGCACATGCAGTCCAGGGGCGTAATTTGCTATAATGTAGGGAGGGAAACTGCCCCCTCCAGACCCACGTTTGCCTCCCCCAAACCTCAGTCCCCCTCCGATGAAATTTAGTTTCTGCAAACAATCTTACTAAAACTAAGATAAGCCAGCATAATTCAAGCATCCAAGGAAACAGGTCAGTACATTCTTTAGTGTATTTTTGCCTTTACGGTAATATATGGATCATTTTTCAGTTTTCACTGTCATTTTCATTTGATTCAGGAAAATTACCTCCAACCCCCCCCCCAGGATTTTGACAAAATTACGCCACTTATATAGTCTAAAAGGTCTTAGGATCTTTCCGTCTGAAATCTTCAGATCTTTATGAATTTCCTGTAGTTTCTTGTATTTTCTATATAATTTGTTTTGTTTTATATACTCTTCTCAAAATTCATGCAAAGACCTCTTCAAATATCCAAAGTAACTATTTAGCCAAATTAAGTTAATAATATGCGCAGTGAATATACGAAAGTCCTAAGATATCCCTTTACTGAACCTCTCGCCCCCTCCCCCCCAAAAAAAGAAGAACATTATCAATTACCAAAACCATCATTTTAATTATATTGCACAAAACTTATCGACTCTGTCCCTCCCAATCTCCGTTTCTCTTAGCTCCCCTCGGGTTTCCAATTATTCTGGTAGTGGCACCAATTGAAGATGAGACATTTGTTCCCCCGTTAGATTTATAAAAAATACCTGGTGTTCGTATGTATAGAAAAATCCCTTGTTTAATCTTTTCATTAAAAAAATATAAAAAAACAACAAATTGCCTCTGAAATCTTCATTTGCCCCTAGGTTTAGAAAAATACATTTATTTCATTGCCCTCCCCCCTCCACATCCATATATTCATGAACTAGCGCTACTGAGCTTACACTGTAAAAAAAAAAAAAAAAAGAAAAAAAAAAAAAAAAAAAAAAAAAAAAAAAAAAAAAAACAGATTTCCAAAATGTTTTTTACAGGAATTTAAACTAGTAAAAAAATCTTCTTTTTTTTTGAAACAGTAATTCGTGTTTGAAGTTCAACAAAATATGTTGGAATTGTTCAAAATATTCAAGATTCATATACTTTTTAGTAGAAACAATGTAATTATGAGCGTAAATAGGTTTTATTAATCAAAATTGTCTGGATTTTAATTGCAGATTGAAATTGAAAGTAAATGTCTCGTATGGAATAGTTATAGTGTATTAATAGAACCGAATCAGGGTCGCCAAATTAAATGAATCATCAAAAAGTATGGTGATTCACAGGTAACTCAGTAAACAAATTGAAATTTCGATTCAGGTTCTTAAATCCAATATTTTTGTTTCTCAACAAGTTGAAAATTAAACAATGATTAGAGAATTCCAGCAAGACCCTAAATATTCAATTCCAACGATTTTCACCTGTTGCAATTACATTTTTTTTTTTTTTTTTAGTAAACATTACAAACAATTTTTGCTGGATTTCAAATATTTTCTTTTATAGTGTAGGACGTTGAAAATAAAACCAACAGTGTGAACATTCCAGCATTTTTCCTCTTAGCATCCCTATTGAACTGGTTAAAGTTTTTACAGATAAGTTATCAAGACTTTTTGACGATATTTCTTATGAAATTAAAAAAATTGAGTACCCCAATCCCCGGAAAAATCGATTTATCACCCACCTAACAAAAAAAGAAATAAAAGGAAAGGTTACTTTCTTGTTATTCAGTACACACCCGAGAATTGAAGTTAGGTTAATCATAATGAAATATATCAGAATATGATGAAAATGTGATAGTTTAGTAACAAAATTATGGAAACTACAACAGAGAATTATAGAGGGAAGGGGGGAGCATTATATTAAAGACCTAACCCATCTCCATATGTTGAATATTTAATAAAATATACCTACAACGTAGATTTCAACGGAGCCTAAGCTAATCGTCTCGTATACAGACCGTATAAAACAGTTATTGTCTGATCTTGCAGATCCAAATTTTCGAGTGTGTACTGGCTAACAAGGAAGTACCAAGGGAGGTTAGCAGACTGAATTTTGGCAATGTGTGACCAATTTTTTAAAATGTATTTCGTCCGAATTTTACAAGAGTTTGCTTTGCAAATGACTAAAAATGAAAATCATGCATAATATTGAATCCCAACAACTCAGCAACCTAAAGAGAAATTCAACTACACGATTTTGTTCATTTAACCGACACGATTTTATGAAACTGCCCACTTTCGAGGACTATAATGAAAGAAGGGCAAAAATGACCAGGCCACGTTCTGTGTTTTTTTTAAAGGAAATTAGAGAAGGTGAACTTTAAAGCTTTTAATCAATTGGGGTGAAGGAGAAGCGTGCGTGACTGTGTTGGACTAAGGAAGATTTGTGCTACATTGAGTTATTACAAGGAACAGCATCATTTCAATTAGTAAACGTGTAAATGATTTTGAAACCGAGTAATATCTGGAAAATTTTAGCTACGTTTACCTCTGGTTGGCTGTAAATGAGTAAATATAAAATTTATTTCTAATCCACTTCCTTTCTACTGTTACACTCTCTTGGGTATTCTTTTGAGTCTGTTCATTTTTTTCCTGTAGCGGTCAATAGCCTTGGTAATGATTTCCCCAATCAGTGGAAACTTTCGGATGATTCATTTATTATGTAAAATTTCTGACCCGCTTAAAATGCTCAAAACAAAAAAAAATTAACCCTCCGTAAGCTTTCGCTTGTTTGGAGTAACCGCTTAAACATAGGAATACAATTTAAAAAAAATAAGAAGAAAGAAAAAGAAAAGGAGAAAAATATGTATATAAAAGTGCCCCACTCCTGGTCGCATCAACCCTTCCAAACAACAACACAAACCCTGAGTCCATCAAACAAAAATTAAATAATTTAATTTTAACAAATGTTGTTTTTTTTTCTGCGGGAACTTGAGAGTGAAAGAATCCAACTTCTCCTCAAAAATCATACAACTGGAGACAAACTGTTTTAAGATCTCTACAGAAATCACACACATTTGCCGATTTTTTCAAAAATTCAGGCGAACTAGTTCGAACTAGTTCTAGTTCTAATCTAATTCTAACGGCTTCAGGTTCCCTCACTTTATTTGCATAGCGTGTATGATTATTGTGTAATTCATCACGATAAGTAAATATATGTAGGAAACACTCAGGAACTAATTTGGAATAATACTTATACATGAATAATGCATAATAGAACTTTCCTAGACATGACAGGGGATAATATTGAACTGTACATAGAGACCTAACTGACGTTTATTTGCTATTTCCAGTGATCACTCAGAGTGCCATGTTCTGCACCACACGTAGTTGCTTCAAGTGGACTGAAAACCTACTAGACCTTTATACTCAAACAATAAACCAAACACGGGTGGACTAAAAAGAAATAAATTAATCTCATCACATAATTCGGTAATATATTCTTTAACTTTCCCGTCATTCCAGCATTTCTTGCAATTTTACTACCAATAAAAGATATATGATTTTTAAAACAAAGTCAATCATCAGCAATAGCACCAAGGTATCTAATTTTATTGGTGCGCTTGACTACATAATTATCTACATCAGTGATCCAAGTGTAATAATTAGAATTATTAACCTGCCTTCATGAACTCCAGTCTCTGGTGATCATAACTAGCATAAATCCTCGGTAACTAATATCTAGTAATCTTAAATGGGATCTTTCTACTACAGTCTAGGATGTATGACACCTTGGTCTTCCTCGAAAAACTTAATAAAGTCGAAGCCCACCCAAAAAATATTTATAGATGACAAAACACCGTACTCTTACATATTAGGAGGTCACGGTACTCCAAGCCAGAATTTCTCAATTCTTTAACTTAGATGTGTCGGCAAACGCGGTCAAAGACAAGGACTTAAGTTTCTGACTTGTGTATCTGATGAGCTTGATGTCTCTCCTTTTCAGGGGTTGATTCCCCCCCCCCCCGGAGAACTCCCTCTGAGAGAAAATTCCCCACACATGCAACATTGAGCAGCCAAAAAAGAAGTACGACAAATAAAAATACTGAAGAAAAAAAAATGGAATTTGGGGATATTCGACCTATATTCCAAAAATTGGTAGAATGTATGGTGTAGAATATCCGATAGTATTTATTTTTACTCTGCTGATTTGTATGATACTGCTTTTACAAATACTTCATAGAAAAGAAACACACATCCGTGATATATGAGTAATTACCTCCCAAAGAATTGGTCTGGGACCAACCAAAGGCATCACTAGGCAAAATGTTTGGCGGGGGGGTGAGCAATTGATTTTAATGCAAGCATTTTACAATAATACTTAAATTCTACGAGTTGATTATTTCCGTGGACTTAGTCTAGATCTCACCGGAGTCGTTACAAGCCAAAATGCTTGGGAGGAGGGACGATGGATTTTACCGACTGATTTGGGTCTTATTGCAACTAAAATTATTTAATAAGAAGAAAAGCACACATTAGTGATCTTTTTAATAGCGAAGAATGTAAAATTTCACATTTTGTAGATAGGAGCTTGAAACCTCCACAATTGAGTTTTATACTAGACCTACGTTGACCGGGCAACGTGAAGTGTTGCGGCAACCTTTGTACGGCTTCGCCGACTAAAGTGTTGCGAGAGCAACACTTTGGTTTTGTTTTTTCGCTATCGATCAGTAATCACATGATCAAAGGCTATTCCTCAGCGTTGAAAAAACAACAACAAAAAAGTATCGAAAGAAGGGACTAAACTGACTTTGCAGCCAGTTGAACTTTATCCTTTTCAATTATAGACATCGTGACGGATGAAAACTCGGAACAATATCTTATATAATCTAGTTGGTATTAAAGCTATCCCTAACTTTTCTTGATTAAAATACCATAGGTGACACTTATTATTACGAAATTACCTCATTGTTTTACATTATCGTTTGTACCCGTTGCGTAAACGCTTAATTCTGACAGATTTAAAGATATCGAATGCAATGTGTACCAATTTGCACAAATTTCTAGCCCAAAGTGAACAGATTCTTACCTACAAGTTCCTCTCCCGTGAAAGACATCAAGTTCACCGGAAACAAAGCTAACAGCAGGTTATTACTTACAAGTCTCCTACATGTCTTACCACTGGAGCCAAATTGGCTTTACCATCAAATACACTGGAAACAAATAACAGATACATCAACTAGCAAAAGTTGCTAAGCCCTCATTGCCGAAGGTGATTATTGCCTAACAGCCGACTGTTGCTTGAAAATCCTCTAGATCTCTCACAATTTGTATCGGCCTAGATTTCGTTTCAGTGTTTACCTTACTATTGAACTTGTCAACCCCTTGAAACTTTCAAACAGGTATACCTCATGAAGCAATTTTTGTACCAAAAAATGGATTTCATATGCTTTGATCAGTTCATCAAGAGCTATCGATTGTCGTCGAAAAAAAATTCTATCTGTCTTTGTTCAAAAGTTGATTTTTTTGCCGTAGGTACAACTTAGATAGGAGCAAAGGATAAGTTCCAATTTCTTTAGCAATGAGAGAATTTTTAAAGTTTATTAGGCACATCTGATACCATTCCTCTACCAAATGATAAACAGAAATGGGTAAAAACAATAGATGGCAGCACTTTCGGACCCGTGGGAAAATGCCACATTTTTGCTTCTGTAAATTTTTCTATTTATCACTCAAAGAAGATATATTGGCTGTGGGGTCGGGTAACTGCCGCATATATTTAACACTTATAGATTTTAGTCCATCTTCAATTTGAAAGTGGTTTCTGCCTGCTTGCCTGCTAGAACGGAGCTTTCCACTCGAAAGCAGAAACTTGGTTTGATGAAACGAAAGCTTGGCTGCACAACTTCAGATACTCCTCTCTTACATTGGCTATATAATTCCACTTCACTTCGCACACCATAGGCTCTGACTCGTGGACAAGCAAAAACCATCCTTTTTGGCCCCAGGCAAAGAATTCTGCGGAGCTTTCCAAAATGTAATGTCATATTCATCAATCCGGCCTGAGGTCCACGTTTTCCGTAAAAACCGCACTGGTTAGACCCTTACCAGTTTCCAGGAATAAGCTAAGATCGACGACATAGAAAAAAAACAAAACAAAAAAAAACGGGACAAAACCAAAGTGTTGCTCTCGCAACACAAATATACTGAATCTGATAGAGTAATATTCCCTATGATCACTTCACTTTCGGCTAACATTCCCCGCTTTTTCAAAATCCAGCGAATTTTCTTAAGGTTGCGACATTTGATGTGCAATAAACTTCCAAGGAATATTCGTTTTTATGGCACTTGGTATTAACCAAGTGACACATACCAATCGCAAATTCTGTCGGTCTGTCTGTCGGTCCCGGTTTTGCTACTTTAGGCACTTCCAGGTAAGCTAGGACGATGAAATTTGGCAGGCGTATCAGGGAACGGACCAGATTAAATTGAAAATAGTCTTTTTCCCGATTTGACCATCTTGAGAGGGGGGAGTGGGGGCCCGTTAATTCGGAAAAAATAGAAAAATTGAAGTATTTTTAAGTTACGAACGGTTGATCAGATCTTTATGAATTTTGATGTTTGGAAGGATATCGTGTCTCGGAGCTGTTATTTTAAATCCCGACCGGATATGGTGACATTGGGGGAGGGGGAGTTGGAAGGGGGAAACCTAAAATCTTGGAAAACACTTAGAGTGGAGGAATCGGGACGAAACTTGGTGGAAAAAATAAGCACAAGTCCTAGGTACATTATTGACATAAACGAAACCGATCCGCTCTCTTTGGGGTAGTTAGGGGGGGGGTTGATTCTGAAAAAGCAGAAAAATGAGGTATTTTTAACTTACGAACAGGTGATCAGATCTCAATGAAAGTTGATATTTAGAAGGATATCGTGTCTCAGAGCTCTTATTTTAAATCCTGATCGGATCTGGTGACATTGGGGGGAGTTTGGGGTGGGGGAAACTAAAATCATGGAAAAAGGTTAGATTGGAGGGATCGGGATGAAACCCTGGTCCCCGCATTTCCAAGCAGAGCATAAATCCACAGTGCTAAAGCAAGAAAAACAGCAATAAGGCTTCAATCTGTTGTTTTGCTGTTATTTTTTTCTCCAGGGCCACTTCATATGGGATGAATGGTTGCATTGACAACTGAGGGGACTTGTCTGACTGGGTATCAAAAGTACTGGGGGTGTCAAAAGTGATAGTGCTGGTCAAAGCTGATTTTAGAGCAACCAGTCCCCTCCTTACGCCCTTTTTCACTGCTCTACTTTCCCCACAAAAACATCCACTATAAATCTTGAGATAGCCATTCTGTTTGGAAATGTCAAAGAGTTTAGAAGCTTTCCCACCAGCGACGACAAGACCTACAATGGCCTGCGGGGAAGAGTACAGAAATGTATTGGCAAGCCTTTGTTACTTACGGTACCCTTTGTTACTGAGCTTCTCAATAGTTGATTTTCTAACCATTCTGATTCTTATTTTCAATTTTAAGTCAGATCTTACTGCATTATATTATTGCCCTATTTTACATTATGTTTAGTTTTTACCCTTTTACCCTTATTCAATTTCAGTTGTTTTCTTTTGACTTAGTGGTTTTCTATTTGTTTTATTTTTTACTTCTTTTACTCTCTCTTCTATGTTTATTTCTTCCTATTTCCTTTCTCTTCGTATTGTAGGGTTTTGATCTTTTTTAGCTCCTTATTTCTTTATCATTTTGATAATTTTTTGGTGTAGGCTATGTATGCGCTTTTACCGTACTTACCCTTCCCCTCTAATTACTTGCAGGTTTAGTTTTTACCAATGTTTTGACACTATCTTAGTCTGTTTGGTTTCAATATTTGTAAAAAAGTTTGATTTCTATTTTTTTTTTTTGTCTTTTTTTTGACGGTATCGACACAGTATTGGGTCTATGTCTAACGCTTTTTACATTTTCCATTGCCACAAAATCCAATTTCGGTATTTTAGCTTTTGAAAATCACTCCGACAGTAAAATTTCATTATAAAAAAAAATTGAGCCCAAATTTTAGGGCCTCCAAAAACAAATCGTGCTTACGTCTTTACTAAAGCCCCACGAAAAAGTACTTCTTGACTTTTAAAATGAGCAAAATATAGAAGTAAAATCAGGGCGAAGCCAGCAGGTTTCCTGTTTACAGCCTTGGCGAAGAAAAATGTAAATCATCACTTATTACCGATCTGACTACCAAACAGATTACTGACATTAAGGATACTCTTAAGCGTCCTACAACTGATTCTGATATCTAGGCAACCCTTTGTCAAGTGACTGAAATTACGAAGTGAAACTACATTAGGCTATTGATTTGAGAACTTGAAGCATAATAGAATGAATTGTAGAATTATCCCCATGTCCAATATTATTGCAAATGGTTTTCATTATTGACGGCCAATAAAAACCTTTCTCACTCAAAGAGAACCGTTTTCGTTAGCTCTTCAGCACAAAAATTGGTACAACAAGTTATATTTAAGGTGAAAAAGTACATGGTGCTTAAAGAACAAATCAATAAAAGCTAAGTTATAGTCTATGCAAGAAAAGGTTGCTCAATATATTCCGAACTATGTAGAATTTTACCACTGGAACTTCTCTATACTCCAATCTGATCAGGGAGGTGGAGTTTTCCCCTGAAATTAGTCCTATGGATCCCTGAAACATTATAAACCATTAGTAGGCCTATTCATTTAAGTGATTTCAAAATAAAATTAAAAACGAATTTAACAAAAATAATAATATTTACATAAAACGATCATAAAATAATAAAATAATTTCATAAAATTTACATAGGTCTAATATTCGGCCTAAAAAGCCCGATTCTTCCCCAGCCAAAGAAAAACCTATGGTCTCCCCTAAGAATTGAACCTAAGAGCACCTATGATTTTCTACAATTCTTTTACGACTCTGGCACCTATGATTTCTACAATTATTTTCTTTGGTGACTAAGGCAATCGCAATGACAGGTATTGCTATAATCAATAGAAGAATATGATCATTATGGCGTAACTATGGTTTAATAGATTGGAGAAGAAGAGAATTAGGCTTTAAAAAATTAAAATCATTAAATCAAATAACAAATAATATGCTAAATACAATATACAGCTATATAGGAATAAACAATCAATAACTTCAATCTTGTATGGACCGACAAAATTGCTATAGCACGATTGCTAGACTCTATCAAACTTTTCGTGTTGATGGATAATAACTTCGTTTAAGAAAAAGTTTCAAAAGTACAATTTAAAAAACAATAGGCTATATAATTTTAATGATTTTGTAGCCTACTTTTTATACTGACTTCAGATGTTTAGTTATTAGGAATGATTGACAGCATAACACATTTGTATAACTAAAAAAGAGGAAGAAATATGTTCAAACAAGTACTGTAATCTTTATGAAAATTTAGAGACCGTCAAATTTACTACTACTACTAGCAACTCACCACAGCACCAAGCTTTATTAGACCAACACAGAAACGCACGCTCCTCTTTCATCCCAACCTGTTCAAAGCCTCCTTCTTTATATCCTCCCAAGAAGTTCCCATTTCCCTTAAGTATTTCTTTACAAAATCCTCCAACCCAAACCGCAGACGACCAGTTTTCCGTTAGTAGCCTTAGACGATTGGCTGAAAGGGGCAATCTCTGGAAATTTAGAAAGCCTGAAAACCCCCGGAAAAAGTTTCAGCCATGTGACACACAAAAAAAAAATCCTATTTTGTCATATTTTTCCTGGTACAACAGTCTGTTAAATTAGTCTTTTTATCCCAAGAAGGAGCCGTACCATGCTAGTAATGGCGTCAATTCACGAAAATTTATAAGGGAGGGCAAAATATATTTTTCAAAATCTAGGCAGATTGCAAATTCGTCGTTCTTCAACAAAAGTACCAAAATAAGGCCCTTTTCAGTGAAAATACCCCAGAAAGGTGTTTTCCAAAATTTAGGGATCATATGCCCCTCCCCGATTTGACGCCACTGAAAACCAGTGCTCTTATAAAAATAGAAGAGGGTCCATTCGAACGAGGGAGCTCAACCGTGAGTATTAGGCAACGAAAAATAAGCAAACCGCAAAAAGGTGCCGTTTTCGGCCGTTTTACAGGGCAAAATATTGTTGATCAGACAGGAGCACAACGGTATCGAGAAAAATATTCAGCGGTCAGTCAGGTTAACACTAAATAATAGTCTTTTATAAAGCATCCATTAGAGGAATACTGGTACGTAGAAGTGCATTCCAAATATATGAGTAGGCCTATTCATTTAAAAAATTTCAAAAAAAGAAAAACTAAAAACGAATTTAATACTAGCCTATAAGAATGACAAATTAGCTTATGTAACATGCGAAGCTTAGACCGAAGATATATAAAACAAAGTCTGAAACGAACAATGCCTTCAATTCACTAACATTGACAGAAACATAGAATCCCCCCCACCCCAATTGACACAATTGGATACGAACAGAAAATACAATGAATAATGAAGTCAAACATACAACAATCATAATTTACCACGGATAACTGTGGCGTTATTAACCAGCCCAAAACCCCAAAAAGTTCAGAGTGTTAGTAGCGTTTTACTGAAAACAAAACATGTTTAAATAAAAAAAAAAAACCTTTTAGACTGATCAAACTCAATTGTAGGACCAAATGCTGAAAGTAGACAAGTAAACCTACACAGGTATGATCCAAATGTGTGAACGTTCAACGCTTTTAGGGAAAGATGTGGCAATAATCTAATACCCCATAGGAAAGCGCTGACCCGATGCGTTCAAAAAAGGTTTCAAAGGGCAAAAAGAGGACTAACAGGAGCCAAACAAGACCATTAGACTATGAGTAGGAGCAAAGGTGTTCAGCTGCATTATTTGAAACTCAAGGATGAGCTTTTAATATTTTTTTTGTAGAGGAGGGTATAATTGATTTTTCGTATAGGAGGGGTGTTCCTGTATCTTGTGTGTGTATAGATAGACTAATCAAAGAAGCGTTCATACTGTTTCAATGAGCGATAGAAGTTTATTGATACGGTGACCCTAATTTATCGCTTCATCAAGCCTTTTACTACGCTGTGCTACCTGTCTGTTCATTTTAAGCAAACCGTCAATGGAAAAAGAGTAAAGAGTAAAGCAAAGTAAAGTAAAGAGTATTGTAAAGTAAAGTAAAGAGTAAAGAGTATTAGCAAAGAGTAAACTAAGCAAACGTTGAAACTAATCGGAAAATGGATCAATTTTTACTTGCTTTGATAACCTACCACCGAGGTTGCCATTTTTTTGGTTCTGGAATGTGTCCCCTGGCCAATCAAAAATGTGTAGTTTTTAGCTAAAATAGGTCCATCTTGAAATCTTAAAAACTAGATGTTTTTTTTTTACCAGCTGTATTATTGACCAAAAGACATTTCAAAAACCTCTTTCAAAGCAGCCAGTTAACATCAAATATAATGAAAACGAAAAAGATCCATACAAAACATTCATGCAAACGGAATTAATTCGAAAGCTTGAAAAACATGTTAATTCCTTTACTTTCGAGAATATCCTGTCCTTACAGCATTTCTGGCAAAACCTGGATGCTAAAACCTAGGAAAAACACTACTTTGGAGAAGGAATGCTTCGTTTAATGTCATAAATTTACAAAATGTGTCTCTTTTTTGTCTTGTCATGTCCCAAATTTCTACATGTGTCACCTTTTTGCCCTTTTATGTTATTGTTTCCTAACACAAGGTAATGTATCCTTTTGACATAAAATGTGTCCAGTTGGCAACCCTGTCTACCATGTACAGCCAGAAACAACCACTAATCAATAAATAAGCAATTTGTGGAATTAGAATGGATCAGGTTTTAACTGCTCGCTCACTTGATGCCTTTAGGCCATTTTAGGTTTAAAGTTCCTGATATTACTCGGTCTTACTATAGCTGAATACCTGCAGCATGCACGCAGAAACTACGACATTTTCGTATTTCTCAACGTGGCCAAAACAAAGAGAATCAATGTCACGACCATTTCCTAAAAAGAACACTTTACGTAACTCACTTTTGCTGATGCTTTGGATTTAACAAATTGAAGTACACCATATAGAAGAAATCGCGACCATTTCATTTTATGTATCATTTTAAAATGATAATACCAATGAGTTACCCGTTTTTTCTCCAGGTGTAAGCCCCCAAACATTAACTCCCCACCATTTCAGACTCTGTCCCGCTACACCCTTGGCCTTGTCCATCTGTAAAATTGAACAAGACTCGACTGATCACAATTTAGGAGATCTGTTCAGTTTTTAGGTGATGAAATGTATCCGAGGATACTCTCCCCTTTTATAACCAGCCCTGTGTTTTAGCCCCACTCCAATATTGCGAAGATTACATTTTTTTTTTTTTGGTATTTTTACAGAAAAATACGCTTTTTGGGTATTTCCATCGAAAAAAATCGAAAAAAAAACAATACTGCTCTCCTCCCTAGATTTTTCTCCTTCCTCCCCCTTATGACAAAACAAATTTTGTAGGCGTAAATTACACCTAAATGTAAAAAAAATTCTCTTTCGAATGCTGAACAGTGGTCTGCGTAGCGCAGACTGGGCTATTCTGACCCTCTTCCTTTGACAGGGAGTGAGAAAAATGCGTGATTGGGGACAAATCGTGTCACATCTAGTTGAAATCAGATAGACAGAAGGTTTAATAATCTATCGAACTGGATGATCCAACTTGGGTCTCTTACTCCCCTAATCATAAATACACAGATTCTGAACCAAACACGCACAAATAAACACACACACACACACATATATATATATATATATATATATATATATATATATATATATATATATATATATATATATATATATATATATATATATATATATATATATATATATATATTACCAGGAGCCCGGCCACCGGGCCCCGGAACTAGGCACGCGGCAACCTTCTATATATGGCCTCTCCCTATCGATCCAATTTTGCAATGGAACTGGAGATACTTTAGCTTCACGCACAAAATCCAACAACAAAAAAGGAAAAAAAAACAAGTTACATGGATTTACTGATAGAATACAGATGACAGAAAAAATTACAAGCTATGTCTTTTACAGAAAAGTTTCAACCGCCCTACCCATGTAATTTAACTTTCAGCTCTAAGAAACCATCCAATCCAGAAATATAGAATTGCGAAGCACAAAATTCTATTTTTTCATATACTTACTATTTTGTGCTTGTAGCGGGACCAGACAACGACGCCTCACCCGGCATCTAGAAGATTAAGTATGGTTGACTCCCATTTTTCGCGATCTTATGCCAACTCTGTTGCAAACCGGAGCCAGCAGCTCTCCTACTTTCTGCCAAATCTTCGAAATCTGCCAACGGGGTTGAGGTCGTTTTTGGCAGTAGCCCACCAATTCTTCAATTGACCGCCAGGTCTCCTGCGCCAATCTGGCAACTGGGCACCTAGAAGCACTTACTTTATGATACAGTCATTAGGTCTTCCATGCACATGACCAAGCCAACAGAGTCTTTTCTGTTTGACAATTATGGCGGCGGGTTCGATTTTACAGCAGTGGTGGCGCAAATCAACATTTAAGATTCTGTCGGAGTATCGAATCTTAAAGATTATTTGTAGACTGCGATGGTCAAAGACTTCCAAATCATGGAGATGAAGTGCCTTCAGTGGCCAAGTTTCGACTGCATGGAAGAGGACAGATCTAACAGCCGCTTTATATACAGAAATTTTTTCTTCATATTGATCTCCCGCAGGTTCCACAAATGGCGGCGGAGTTGTGAGAAGATGGCCTGGGCTTTGTTGACTCTGTTCTGTACGTCAAGGTCACAGCCTCCACGAGGGTCTATTACTGAGCCAAGATGGGTGAAGCTATCGACTTTTTCTAATTCTTGTCCGTAAAGAACAAGCTGATGATCCAACTGTATATTTAGATCCATGACTTTAGTTTTGGCCGTGTTGACTCATACCCACTAGCTAAGAGACATATGCTATTTCATTTAACATTGCTAGGGCAGTTGCTGGATCAGCAGCAAGAGCATCGATGTCATCCACGTAGTCCAGGTCAGACACATTAACGCTCAATCCCATAACAACGCCATCAAAACTTGAGAGCGCCCTTTCTAGAATCCAATCTATACGGCAGTAAAACAAAACAGGGGACTATAGAATATGGACCCCTGTTTCACACCGCTTTCCACAATTAAGGGCTCCGTTTCTTCACCCAGCACTCATGATCGATTTGCAATGCTCGAAGTAGGCTTTCAAAAGCTCCACGAATTCAACCGGCATACCGTCTTCCACCATGATTTGCCAAAGGTTTTCACGGGTTACTGGGTCAAACACAGCCACAAAATCAAGGAACATGTTAATTATGGGGAGGTTGTAACGTTCGCACTATTGAAGAATAAGGCAAAGAGTGAAGATCTGGTCAGTGCACCCTCTCCCTCTTCGAAATCCGCACTGATTTTCGCGTGTCCGCTCATCTCTTGCTTCCTCGAACTTTTTAAGCATAATCATTGCAAATACTTTGGTAGCCATATCCATGAGTGATATCCCTCGGTAGTTGCGGCTGTCGTATTTGTCCCCCTTTTTAAATGCTGGGATTATCATTGACACCTTCCAATCAGACGGGAAGGTCTTTTTTTTCCCATATCAGACTGAAGAGGGTTTCTAGCTGCTGCGCTGCAACGTGTGGTGAGGTAAACCTCAGGAGGTAGACCATCTTCTCCAAGAGATTTATTGTTTTTTAGCCGTTAGATCGCGTTTAGTATCTCTGGAGCTGAAGGTGGTGTCATGTCGTTTTCATATGGTGGTCTTTCAGCTGTTGGTGGCAGCAATGGCGTTTCATCTTGCCCATCTGTATTTGGATTAAGGATGTCTTTAAAATGATTCTTCCAACGATCAAGTTTACCTTGTACGTCAGGGATCACGCTTCCTTGAGTGTCTTTTAGGGGACCGGCGATAGGTGACTTTTTCCAGTTACTTCTTCGAGGGTTCTATACAGTATTCTCGTATTATTATGTCTGGCTGCTTTTTCTGTCTCTAAAGCAACCTCATCCCAAAATTGTTGGTAGTCTTGACGCAAGCTGGATTTAAACTGTTTACGTAGCACCTTTTTTTTTACTGCAATTGATGCGTTTGATGCCTGTTGCCTAGTCCCGATTAGCTTTACAGTTTTCTCAAAGACATAATTTTCCCTCATCTTTGCAGGAGCATAGCCGATAACTTCAGCAGCCAACTTTTCGGTGGTGTTCCGGAATTGTTTCCATCGGGTGGTAGGATCTTCATCGCAGTCTGTCACGCTTGAAAACTGGTTCTGTAACTTCAGGCAAAAGTCTTCTTTCACTGTTTGGATTTTCAGTTTCTCCACGTTTAACTTCCTTTTTAGGGGTTGTCTCTACCTCGCGGTCAACTTCAAGAGTATTTTCGCACCTACAAGCGTATGATCGCTTCCGGATTTTGACCCCTCTGTAAGCTCGAGAATCGATGACTGAGGAGCACCAACGCTGGCGGATCAATATATGGTCAATTTGGGCAGCTATGGAGCCATCATTTGAGCGCCAAGTTATCCTTTGAGAGGGTTTGTGTTGGAACATTGTGTTGGTGATGGAAAGGTTATGAGATCTCACGAACTGGAGTAGTCTATCACCATTGGAGCACCGCTGGCCCTATGTGAATGGACCAACAATAACCCAAACATTGAGGTCTGTTGCAATCCTCCTCTAAAATTAGGAAGTCTCGTTTAGGGTATTTCTGCATTGTAATTTCCAGGTCAGTGCAGAAGGAGTCCTTATCAGCATCCGTTACCACTCTCGATAGTGCGTAGACAGCAATGATAGAAATATTGGATAATCTTCCTTGAAGTCGTAGTCTGGCTATTCTCGGGTTCACTGGATCCTATGCAAAAAGGGCTTTTTGCGCACGGCACCTATATTTCCTATACTTCAAGACAAACCTGCAAATCAACGGTACACTTTACAGAAGGAATCCAACCTTCCAAAAATAAATCGCGAACCTCAAGGATTTTATGATTAATAATTCCAAGACATAACGTGAAATGTGGCGCATTCTGTCTGCAGAAATTATACAACCCACAAAAATATAGACATGTTACACCTCTTCCAAATAAAGACCAGCAAGGAATAATTCAGGGAAACATTAGTTAATATGTCCATGACTCAGTTCAATTATAGCAATATTCTTGAGCAATATTAACTTGATGAGTCAAAATAGACCATGTAATAAAAGAAAAAAACAGCATAAATATTGAACAAAACAAACTACTGAACACCCTTTCTCCCATCCTTATTATTGATGAATATTTTTATTCCGGGAAACTAGAAGACCTCATGTGGGGTTGTGGGTCCTGAGTCTGCTCCTCTCCCAGCCTATTTCCTATTATGAAGGTAAGAGAGAGCCTGATATACAAAATAAAAACACAAAAGAGTTGGGATGCATCTAGAAAATAGATCTTAATTGTAAAAAAAAACTACTTACATTCTTGAATTTGTGCATACAGAAAGCCATCTTCCATTGTGATAAATTTGAAGACGTCCTTCTAATGGATTCCTTCCGTCCACTAGCCGAACAGTCGGAAATGTTTTGTCTCCATTCCACTCTTTCGGAATGAATTGCACTCTTCTATCGGGACTACCCTGAAATTATTAAATATAATTTGAGTTGAGTACACCAATTAGCGCATTTAGAATTTGCATTTTGCCCAAGTCCACATATGGAGTGGGAGAAAGAGAAAAGTAGTTACCCCCAGACTATATTAGGTTGAAATAAACAAACTTGTAGTAGCCTAATAGTGATAAAAAGGCATTTTTGCATTTTAGACTTACATTCCACTTACTTCTACTAATCTTCCACATGCATATATATTTCAACCAAAATCTTCAATTTTCTATTTCAAACTACCCTCAAAAATAAAAACAACACAACAGGTAACTCACATTTCCAGACTCCTTTAAAATTCAGTTTTGTACCGTTTTAAAAAGTAGAGTTAAGAGAAAGTCAAACTTCAGCGTAAAGAGCGGGCGTTAAGGAGGGAAACCCCCTTACATATACGGAGTAATTTCTGTTTGTTTTAAGTTTTAATGTCGCTTCTTACTTTCAGTTAAAAAAACTTGTTTTTTTTTCTTTAATAGCTGAAAAGGACGATCTTTGGTAATCTGTCATCCTTCATCCAGAAAACAAGTCTTATACATCTTCACCTTTCTCTCTTTATGGGAAATTAAATGGTAAAAAAAAAACAATTTTTTTTCAACTGAAAATTAGGAACAGCGTTAAAACTTATAACGAACAGGAATTATTCCTTAGGCTACACTACGGAACTACTGTGCGGTAAAGTTTGACTACGTCACAACTCTACTTTTAAAAGTAGGCCTACTAAAAAACTTTAGCGTAAAGAGTGGGATGTTGGGGAGGGGACAGCCTCTTTCATATGCGGAATTTCTGTAAATCTCAAATCTGCGAACAGCGAATGTCAAAGACAGTGTGTGTTTAAAACTTAAAGCAAATAAAAATAAAAATACAGTAAAATCCAAAATTAAGGTAAAACATTTTTTTTTACAAAATTTAGGTAGACCTAGGTAGGCTATAAACCTTTTGGTAAAATTCTAGTTAATTGACTTCTTGTTATCTTGGAAAGGGTTTAGGTTAGGAAAGTGAAACTTTCAGGGATGGTTCTAAAGGCTAAATTATGTCCCGGGAAAGTATTTTAAAGTACCCACCTCTATCCCTTCTCCCCCTAGAGGGCCCTGAAATTTGCCAACAGGACAGGCGTATAACTATTGAAAATTTGACAAAACAACATTTTACCTTAATTTTCAGTTACTAGTAGCTTTTTCTCTGCCTTTAATTCTGAAAATGTGATTCCTGTTATTTGAGTAGAATCTTGAGCCATATCAACGTGTTTTTTTCAAAATTTAGGAAATGTATTTGCATATCTTTAAAACCTTATGAAATGGGATTGAGCAAAGTTATGAAGCAGAAAACAATTCGTTGTACTTCAATTAAGCAGAAGATCTATTTTGCAAGGTTTCACTTTTATAAGACACATATTTTTAAAGGTCATCAAAGGTCAGGGCCCTCTAGAGGGAGAAGGAGTGGAGGTAGTTGCATTAAAATACCTTCCCGGGACATACTTTAGTCTGTAGATTCATCCCTGAAAGTTTCATTTCCCTAACCTAAACCTTTTCTGAGATAGCAAGAAGTCAATTAACTAGAATTTTACCAACCTTTTTTCTATGCAATATTCCAAAATCTAGAAATAAGAACAGGCTAGAGATAGGTATAGTACCTTGAAAGCACTTTTCCACAGTATATTTTAGGCCCTGGATTCATTCTTTCTTTTCCATGACTCAACTGCTTTCGCGCATAGCGAAACAAGGCTCATTCAGAATTTTATCCCAAATGCCTTAGAACTAGGCCTACCAGTATCGCCTAGTCTTGCGTTATTTTCTGTTTTTTTTTGTTGTTTTTTTTTTATTCGAATGGACGAAGGTAACTATTGGTATTATATATCTACCCTCCCCCCTCCCTAGGTTTCGAAAAATATATTTTGCCCATCCCCTTGAAAATTCGTGAGTTGACGCCAATGCTTAGCCTAGGCTAACATACAACTAATTTACCATAAGCTTACCTGAATCTTCAAAGCTCCTCTAACAATTAAAGCTGTCCCACCATAGAAGTTTAAAATAGCTCCTGCTTTGATTATTAAAGTTGCACTTTTTTCTACATTAATATTGGACTTAATATTATAAACAACTGATCCATTCAATATAACCTGACCAGAAACAATCCCACCAAAACTTAATTCACTTTCACCTTTAACAATGGTTAACAGAAAACATAAAACGGCAAATTCCTTTAATTTTACTCGGTACATTTTTGGTAGCACTTGGTATTCTCTTTATTCACATTTTCTGGTAGACTAAATTCAAATTTTATCCGTTTTTGGTACCTGCATATCACCTGAGGCTCGTGACGTCTTTTAAAGCCCATGACTAGAATTTTAAATTTATACTTCAACGCTACCTATTCATTTATCTAGAACATTAATCCGTTTGTTTTTTGGTCACTCCATTTGACAAAAATAAAAAGGACCACAAACAAATTCCAACAGAAAAAAGGTTTATGACCTTGTTGAGAAAAACAAATCTGGATATCTGCTAGGTTTTTGAGTTTTGGGGTGCTTTGACAAAAACATACCTTTTGGTAAAAATTCAAACTCACAAATACTCAATAAGTGGGACAGTCAGTGGTGTTAGTTTACGATTTTTTTTAGGGGGCGGAGGGGAGGCAAAATGTATTTCTTTAGTCTAGGAGATGAGCTGAATTCCCTTAAAGGGCATATTTAAAATGGAGGGGTTATACCTGGTGGGGTGGGATGGGGTAAATTGCCTCCTCCCCTCCCCGATCGTTACCACTGGGGCTAATCATGTTCATTCTCTACTTTTATATGGTCTTTTTCTGGCGCACTTTTTATAGAAAAGTGTCTTTTTTCACACGGTAGTAGGTAAGTAGCCAAGTTATGGCATTCATCAACCATTGTTTAATAGGATTATTACTGTGTGCTCGATAATGTAACAATTCATTCATTTTTCTATGGCATTTTTTTTTATTTGGCATTTTTTTTCAGGACGTATTATTTTAGCTTTAGGCTACTACTGGCTGCGGTTCCTGTTTAAATAGGTCACAGTTGTAACTGGAACGATGACTAGGTTCCGTTGCTTACTATAAAGAATAACACTATATTCCAGGAAATCGACTTTAAAAAAGATACTTGAACTATATAATCTTGTCAAAACATATGTGTATTGCATCGTCATGCATATAAGTGTCTTATATTTTAGCTACTATGGGCTATGGGGTGTTTTCTACTGTAACCTTTATAAAAAAAACTTTGAGAAATTTTTTTATTATATTATAGCTTTGGGTTACTATATGCCTTGGTTTGTTCTTTACTAGGTTTCACAAGTCTTTATAACTATAGCATTGATGCCAAATTTACATTGAACTATACAGATCCTTTATATTTTTAGTTACTATATGTCTTATTTTGCTATTTACTAGGCAGGAGCTCTCTCAACAGCCATGATATCAATAAAACTTACGTAAGCACTGTTTATAAAGGACAATATCGATCCTTTCTGTAATTAAATAAAACAAACAAGTTTTTTTTTAACTGAAAGTAAAGAGCGACATTAAAACTTAAAATGAACAGAAATTACTTCGTATATGAAAGGGGCTGGTCCCTCCTCAACGCCCTGCTCTTTACGCTAAAGTTTGATATTTTCTCTCAACTCTACTTTTTAAAACAGTAAAAAACTTTAGCGTAAAGAGCGGGACGTTGAGGAGGGACCAGCCCTTTTCATATACGAAGTAATTTCTGTTCGTTTTAAGTTTTAATGTCGCTCCTTCAGTTAAAAAAACTTGTTTTTTTTTATTTTGATTCTGAACGTTTTTGAATTAATGCATGTTTTGATTTTGGCTCTCCGCAGATAAATAATTAAAATGAAATTTGCAAATTTATTTTTTTTGGCTAAATGGCTTTCTCATAGTTTTGATCGAATGATTTTGGGAAAAAGAGCAGTAGAGGAGGCCTAGTCCCCCCCCCCATTTTTTTGGTTACTTAAAAAGGCAACTAGAACATTTAGTTTTTTACAAACATTTAGTTTTGTTTTTATTAGTAAAAGATATAAGTAACTAACGAATTAGCTTACGTAATTAACTTTTGTATTCGTATTTTTTTCATTACGTATATGAGGGGGTTTACTCCTCAGCAGTACCTCGCTCTTTACAACAAAGCTTAAGTTTTGTCCCAATTCCTTAAGAATGACTTCTGAATCACAAAGGCCGTAGAATAAATAGTTGAAATTACTAAAAATACTTTAGCATAAAGAGTGAGGTATTGAGGAGGGGACGAATCCCCTCATATGCGTAGTAATTTTTGTTCGCTTTATCGCTGCTCCTTACTTTCAGATGAAAAAACTTTTTCATATTTATATTTTTTATTGTTTTTTTAAATAATGCTAGAAAATCCTGCGCCCCCTTCATGGAAATTTTCTTCCCCTATGACAAATTACTCCATGGAAATGTCCCCCAACATATCCCCCTCTTCTCAACAACTCCCCCCCAACCAAAAAGATCCCTCTGAAAACGTCTGTACAGTTCCCAATAACCATTACTATATGTAAGCACAGGTTAAAGTTTGTAACTTGTAGCCCTCCCAAGGGGACTGTGGGGGAGTAAGTCGTCCTAAAAGACATATTTATAAGGTTGTTCGACTATGCTGAATAAAACGGCTGTCTCAGAATTTTGATCCGATGACTTCGGGAAAGTGATTAGCGTGGGAGGGGGCCTAGGTGCCCTCCTATTTTTTTTGGTCACTTAAAAAGGCCACTAGAACTTTTTATTTCCGTTAGAATGAGCCCTCTTGCAACATTCTAGGACCACTGGGTCGATACAATCACTCCTGGGAAAAAAAAAACAAAAAACAAAAACAAAAAACAGAAATTACTTCGTATATGAAAGGGGCTGCTTCCTCATCAACGCCCCGCTCTTTACGCTAAAGTTTGACTCTTTCTCTCAACTCTTCTTTTTAAAACAGTAAAAAACTTCAGCGTAAGGAGCAGCCCCTTTCATAAACGAAGTAATTTCTGTTCGTTTTAAGTTTTAATGCCGCTCCTTACTTTCAGTTGAAAAAACTTGTTTTTTTATTTAATTTCTGAACGTTTTTGAATCAATGTATGTTTTGATTTTGGCTCTCCGCAGAGAAATAATTAAACGAAATTTGCATATTTTTTTTTTTTTTTTTTTTTTTTGCTGAATGGCTTTCTCATAATTTTGTTCGAATGATTTTGAGAAAAAAAGAGCGGGGGAGGAAGCCTAGTTGCCCTCCAATTTTTTGGTTAATAAAAAAGGCAACAAGAACTTTTAATTTTTTACGAATCTTTTTATTAGTAAAAGATATACGTAACTTATAAACTAGCTTACGTAAAGAATTTTTTATTCTCATGTTTTTATTACATATATGAGAGGGTTTGCCCCCTCGTCAGTACCTCTCTCTTTACACTAAATCTTAAATTTTGGCCCAATTCATTAAGAATGACCCCTGAATCACAAAAGCCGTAGAATAAATAGTTGACATTACTAAAAATACTTTAGCGTAAAGAGCGAGGTATTAGGAGGAGGTGAGCCCCTCATATGGGTAATAATTTCTGTTCGTTTTAAGTTTTAATGCTGCTCCTTACTTCCAGCTGAAAAAAACTTTTTATATTTATTTTTTCATTGTTTTTTTTTTAAATAATGCTAGTAAATCCTGCGCTCCCTTCATGGAAATTTTCTTCCCCCATGACAAATTCCTCGATGGAAAGTTCCCCCAGTATATCCCCCTCTTTTCAACCCCTCCCCCAAACCAAAAAATCCTCCTGAAAACACCTGTACACTTCCCAATAACCATTACTATATGCAAGCACTGGTCAAAGTTTGTAACTTGTAACCCCTCCCACGGGGACTGTGTAGGAGTAAGTCGTCCCCAAAGACATAGTTATTAGGTTTTTCGACTACTATGAATAAAATGGCTATCTCAGAATTTTGATCCGTTGACTTTGGGAAAATAATTAGCGTGGGAGGGGGCCTAGGTGCCCTCCAATTTTTTTGGTCACTGAAAAAGGGCACTAGAATTTTTCATTTCCGTTAGAATGAGCCCTCTCGCAACATTCTAGGACAACTGGGTCAATACGATCACCCCTGGGAAAAAGAAAAAAGAAGAAAAAAAAACAAACAAATAAACACGCATCCGTGATCTGCCTTCTGGCAAAAAATACAAAATTCCACATTTTTGTAGATAAGAGCTTGAAACTTCTACAGTAGGGTTCTTTTATATGCTGAATCTGATGGTGTAATTTTCGTTAAGATTCTATGACTTTTAGGGGGTGTTTCCCCCTGTTTTCTAAAATAACACAAATTTTCTCAGGCTTGTAACTTTTGGTGCGTAAGACTAAACTTGATGAAACTTATATATTTAAAATCAGCATTAAAATGCAATTCTTTTGATGTAGCTATTGGTATTAAAATTCCATTTTTTAGAGTTTTGGTTTCTACAGAGCCGGGTCGCTCCTTACTACAGTTCGTTACCATGAACTGTTTGACTGCTACTACAGTGCTGTAGAAAAATGTAGTTTTTGGGACAAAATTGAATCTATTTTAATTTTTTTTTAATTACGAAAGATCTAAGAGCTATTAAACACCTCTTTATGATGTTCCAGTTGCCCTGCTAGCTGAGCAGAAAGAACGGAGAAAATGGTGGCGTTGATGAAGAATATCGTAGTTGAAACAACTTTTCTTGTTTTTCAAGTCACTAGATTTTCGTCATTATTCAAGGGAAGGGATTGTAAGTTTCTTATATAAGGGCTTCGGAAAAGGTGGCTCTAATAGTGTACTTCTTGTTTTGATCTGACACTATTTTTAGCAGTTATGGGCAATTTTACTTCTTAGTATTGGACGTGATCGTCTCTTACTTGGTTGTTAGTTATCGCTCCAACCTGGATTCTTCAGTAAAACATTCTTGGCCAAGCTGATTCCAATTGCATGCTTTTTATTTCGATCAGACACATTTTCCGAGGGTTTTCTGGTTTTTTATTGAAATTGCTATTAGTTTATTTCCTTTGTAAACTTTTACTTTTAAGATTCTTCGAAAGAATAGTTACCATTCCTTTATCAGATTAAAAAGTGATGTTTTCTCATTCAGCAGTTTTTCTTCAAACATATTTTATAACTTTTGATTACTGGAAGTTATACTTTTTCTTTAAATATGACGGTTGCAGCTACAGCTGCCGCCTATTGATGATTGTGTCATGGCTATAGATACATCTGAAACCTAGAAATGAGCAAACCACAGCGTAAAGTATCTAAAATTTAAGATAATACAAGTATGTTCTCAAAAAGTTGCTGTTCTGGGGTATGATGCCATATTCAGAGTCGCAGCGGTAGCGGCAATCTAGTAAGAGACAATCACGTCCCAATTTAAGAAAATCCAGTACACAATTCTAAGAAAATGTGTCAGATCGAACTAAAAAGTACACCATTAGAACTGTCTTGTCTGAAAACCCAATAAAGGAAACTGAAAGCCCCTTGCATTCAACAACAAGGAAAATCCTTGAAAACAAAACTTGAAGACCAAGCCAATTACTCATTATCATGATATTTCACGTCGACAGTATCGTTGTTTTTCTCCACAACTAGTGGGGCACTAGAACATATTAAACAGCTATTTAATGGCTCATTATAAAGTTAATTGATAATTTTAGAAACCTTTTGTAATTGAAAAAAAACTCTTTAAAACTAATTCCTTTTTTAGAAAAACTGCCCTTTTATTTAACACTGCAATAACGAATTTGATTAACATCATGCACAGGAAGATCAAAAAAGAATTTTATTTTTTACAATACTATAAGAGGCACTTAGATATATTTAGTTATAAAAGAGATTTCATTTTTAACATTATTATAATAAAGAATTATAGAGAAATTATAAAATTTCTATATAAAGGACCGGCACAGTTAGTTATAAATGGGAAAAATATAAGTTTTATAGATATCTGAAACCTAGTACAGAACTCATCTGAAACCTAGTACAGAACAAATCTCAGCATACAATGGAGTTGCACAGCTGCCTCATTTCTCTGAGGTTTGTCACTTAATGTTCCAATTAAGAAATTCCATTTGCGTCTCTTAAGGGAACCCGTACCTAATACTTGAGATAGAGTGGACACAACACGAGAGTTAAAAAAGAACAAAGGTTTTATTTTTAAAAGAAGTTTGGTTTTTGATTTTAATAGTACGTTTTAAAAAGAAAATCCAGAAAATCAAAAGAGTTTTATTACTTGTAATATAAATGCAATCTTGCTTAGTCTTCGTACTGAAATAGAATTTGAAGATATTAAGATAGACTAACTACTAACTAATATGTGAGTAAACAAAATATTCCAAGGTATTTAAATTATTACAGCGAGACTCATGTCACGCTGTATAAACCAGTAATTTTTCATCATGAGAATGAGAAGGAACAATGTACTGCCGTCACATCTAAGCCAAGCTATCCCCAATTGACAAGCTCCCAACACCAACTAACTCTTCCAAAACCCTTTCCCTGCCTTGTATACAATCGCTGTTTACAATTGGTACTTGTTATTTAACATGAATCAATTCAAACAAAAAAAAAAAATGTCCAAGGCTGTACCAAGAAGAGGTTTAATCCATGGTAAACACACCATGCATCTAATAACAAGAATTCTTACACTTGCTGCCAGAATGATGAATAAATACTGGGGTGACGGAATCTATACTAAGAAAATTAAAACATAAGCGAGGCTGTACCAACGAACCCGTAAAGATAAAGTTAAAAAATACATCCAGAAGCCCAATAAGATGGCAAAAATGCATACTGATCTTGATAAACGGAGAATTTTTTACGAATGAATTAACGGAATTACAAAAAGTATTCAATAATACAGATTAAAATTCTCTCTGAAAGAGCTGATGTTGTTGAAAAGTCAGCTAGAAATGCTCTTGCAAAACTTCATAGTTCCAACGGTAGCTAGCAACCTAGTAAGAGACGATAACGTCCCAGGCTAAGAAATACAATATAAAGTAAAGACCTATCCCTAGGGCTGTAGGGAATTATGTTATCTCTGAAGACACAGCTTTGGGCCCTTTCGACTCTGTCAAACATTTTGTTTGACATATCTCAAAATTTTGGTTATCTAAAAATTTTGCTTGGACGACTTTGGTGAAAAATGGGCACGGGAGAAGGGCGAATTACCCTTCTTATAATAAAAAATGAGTCTAGCCCATAGTGAATGAAATCTCAAAATTAATCGTCATATCAAGTGCATGATGATGCAACACACTTTCACAAGAACTCTAGCCCATAGTAACTGAAATATTAAAATAAATGATCATATCACGTACATGATGATGCAACACACTTACTTTTTGTCAAGACAATCTAGCCTATAGTAACTGAAAAAGAACAATGTCATTGCAAAACTGAGTAAGCATCTACAATAATGCAGCATCTTCAATATCGTGTGTATTCACTGTGGAACCCTTCATTTTCTCCAAAAAAGATTAGCAAAAATCTGGGTTGCAGAGGTAGCTAGTCTGGGTTGCAGCAGTAGCTAGCAATCTAATTAGAGACGATGAAGTCCCATAGTGACAAACGAAATAGCATATCTATCTATCTATATAAAAATAAGTTGTCTGTGTGTGTGTGTGTGTGTGTCTAGTGAGGTCATGTTTGTGTGTCGACTGACGTCATGTTTGTCGACTGACGAAATTACAGACCGGGACATCGGGACACAAATGACGACCGGGACATAGGGAATATAAATGACGACCGGGACACTCAAAGAGAAAGCGACCGGGGCACAAGGAATGTTCGATTAGCAATCACCATCAACAGAGATTGGGACACAAATGACGACCGGGACACAGGGAATATAAATGACGACCAAGACGTAAGTAAAAAAAACTAAAAAAAAACTAAAAAAAGGTAAAAACTACAACAAAAACTAAAAAGAAAAAAAATTTAAAAACTAATAAAAAACTAAAAAAGCTAAAAAACTAAAAAAAACTAAAAAAGAACAAAAAATTAAAAAATGAAACAAACTGAAAAATAAAGGAGAAAAACAAAACTAAAAAAAATAAAAATAAAAATAAAAAAACTAAAAAGGTAAAAATTTCAAAAAAAAACTAAAACGAAAAAAGAAAAAAAACTAAAAAAAGTAAAAAAAAGTAAAAACCAAAAAAAAAAATTTAAAAGAAAAAAAGGGAAATAACACAAAAATTTGACACCGGGACACAAATGACGACCGGGACACAGGGAATATAAATGATGTCTGGGACACAGGGACACAACTGCAATGGGGACACCGGGGGGCACAGGGGGATATATAAATGACGAATCACCATCAACAAAGCTCAAGGGCAATCATTAGAATCATGACGTATAATGACGCATGGGGACACAGGGAATGTTCGATTAGCAATCACCATCAACAAAGCTCAAGGGCAATCATTAGAATCATGAGGTATAACTAAAAAAAAACTAAAAAAAGGGTAAATAACTAAAAACTAAAAAAAAACCAATTCAAAAACGAATGTATATACAGACCGGGACACCGGGACACAAATGACAACCGGGACACCGGGACACAAGGAATATAAATGACGACCGGGACACTCAAAGAGAAATTACAGACTGGGAAACCGGGACACAAATGACGACCGGGACACAGGGAAACAACTACAACAGGGACGCCGGGGGGCACAGGGGGATATATACATGACGACAGCGACACAGGGAATGGTCGATTAGCAATCACCATCAACAAAGCTCAAGGGCAATCATTATAATCATGAGGTATAGATCTGAATACGGATTGTTTTGCCCCAACCCCAACACCCCAACAGCTAGCATATATATATAAATAAGTTGTATGTTTGTTTGATATGACGATATTATAGCGTCATTATATGACGTTATCTATATATATATATACTAGATGTTGGGGTGGCGCTTCGCGCCACCCCAACACCTAGTTGGTGGGGGTGCTTCACGCCCCCCCCCCCCGCGCGCGTAAGTCGTTACGCACCATATTAGTTACGCGCCATTGTAGTTGTGTCCCTGTGTCCCACCTGTGAATATATATATATATATATATATATATATATATATATATATATATACATATATATATATATATATATATATATATTTAACTACGTAAAACATGCAAATATACAACATTCCTTGCTGTCCCATTGTCTGTCCATATAAATAGATTGTCAGGTTTACCAACTCTTGAACATGCAACATAATAATTGTCCATGGGAAAAACATCCGTATTCAGATCTATACCGCATTTTTCTAACGATTGCCCTTGAGCTTTGTTGATGGTGATTGCTAATCGAACATTCCCTGTGTCCCCGTCGTCATTTATATCTCCCCGTGTCCCCGGCGTCCCCGTTGTAGTTGTGTCCCTGTGTACTGGTCGTCACTTATATTCCCTTTGTCCCGGTCGTCATTTGTGTCCCGGTATCCCAGTCTGTAATCTCTCTTTGAGTGTCCCGGTCGTCATTTATATTCCCTCTGTCCTGGTGTCCCGGTCTTCATTTGTGTCCCGGTGTCCCGGTCTGTAATTTCTCTTTGAGTGTCCCGGTCGTCATTTATATTCCCTGTGTCCCGGTCGTCATTTGTGTCCCGGTGTCCCGGTCTGTAGTGTCATCTTATAATGACGTCATATACAAAGCCTTATATTCTTATAATGACGTCAAATGCAAACCCACAAACAAACAAACATGCATATATACAACTTATTTTTATACTAGCTGTTGGGGTAGCGCTTCGCGCCACCCCAACACCTAGTTGGTGGGGCGCTTCGCGCCCCCCCAAGCCCCCCCGTCGTTACGCGCCATATTAGTTACGCGCCATTGTAGTTGTGTCCCTGTGTCCCACCTGTGAATATAGATAGATTTATATATGTGTTTCAAACTACGTAAAAATTGCGAATATACAACATTTTTGGCTTTCCCACTTCTGGGAGCTTTCCGTTTCCAATTGCCAGCAATTGATCTGAAAATGTTTGACCAGAGTCATTGTTTTGCAATCGGACACGCATATTTGTAGTTAATTTTAATATTTTTACGTGTGCCCATAAATTAGAATTTTTCAGGCAAGCATTCATTTCGTCTGCAGGAGTTAAACTACGTAAAAATTGCGAATATACAACATTCTTGGCTTTCCCATTGTCTGTGCATATACAAAGCCGTATGTACTAATAATGACGTCATATGCAAACGCTCTTTTTACAAACAAACAAACATGCATACACACAACTCGTTTTTGTATAGATAGATAGATACAATACAAATTAACTGCGTAAAACTTGCGAATATACAACATTCTTCGCTGTCCAATTGTCGCTGCATATAAATAGATTGTCAGGTTTACCGACCCTCGAACATGCAACGTACAATTGTCCATGGGAAAAACAATCAGTATTAAGATCTATACCACATTTTTCTAATGATTGACCTTGAGCTTTGTTAATGGTGATTGCAAATGCTAATCGAATTGGGAATTGCAATCTTTTAAATTGAAAAGGCAGATCCGTTGGAATCATGGGAATGCGAGGAATAAGAACAGCCTCACCCTCAAAAGGCCCTGTCAAGATTGTGGCCTCTATTAGGTTTTCCATTGTTTTTTTTACGGCAAGTCGCGTGCCATTGCAAAGCTTTGGTGGGTTGATATTTCTTAAAAGTATTATTGGTACGCCTATTTTTAGTTGTAGCACGTGTGGTGGAAACCCTGAAAGATCTATGGAATTTAAAAATTCAGATGGATAATTAACCGCTTCATTTGGTTCCAAAACTGTGTCGACTGACTTGTAAAGGACTGCCTGGTCTCGAATCTTGGTCAAAACAATATTGTTGATTTCGTGGACGTCTATATTTTTGGGCGCGAGAATCGCTCTTTCACTTAGCCATTTATTATTTTTATAATTTTTTAGAATATTCGGAAATACTTTTTCAATCAATTCATTTTTGGACGTCACTAAATTACAGAAATCAGCAGGTAGTTGTATACGTCCTGAAATTGAGTCTATCGTACCATAAATGTCTTTTTGTTCCGACGTTAACTTGGAAATGTTATTTTGTACATACGACAATAGATCACTCGTACTGTAACTTTGTTCACGATCCAATTCTACACATGTCGAAACAGCAGCGATACGGTTAGGTGAAGGCATTCCCAAATCCTGAAGAGGTTTGTTTGCCATACGTACGCACAAATCTTCTATAATAACTAAAGTGTAGTTATAAATTTCTGATGTAAAATCAAAAGTCATATCTGACGTCTCTAACTGTTTTCGATGGAGTATATCTTCGGACATTTTTGACTTATATTTTTCCCATAACTCTGTAGGAGCTGATGGAGAGCAAGTTGTTAAAATGATGCCAAACAATGCACGAATTTGACTTGGGGTTGACGTTTCGCACGCCTCATTGATGCAGTTATCCCAGTGTTGGTCATTCTCCAATAAATTCAGAGCTTGGCATGCACTACGGTAAGTGTCATGTATATTACCGTTTACATTTCTCAAATACTCAAAGGATGTCGGACCGGGTACATTCACCTAAAGCAGGCGTAGAAAGAAGCATTCATGTTGATTGGGGTGAACGGTGTAGAGTCTTCCTATCGTGGTATCTTTGAAGATGGTAGGTTGGCCGTCGACTGACTTACCCTGTTTTCGACGTTCAAATACTTTATTTTTAGTATTCCACGTGTAATACGAAGGCACTTCTGTATACAGCAGTTTTTTTGCAAAAGAATCATTTTTGCAAAGCGAAAAAAAGCTGTTAATTTTGTATCCGGTGGATTCAGGGCTCTTTGTTGCACGTTCGTTTCCGAGAAATAAACACGTTGACCATTCTGTAAATGTACCGCTAAGTGAACAACAGCTGAACTACGTTCATGTACCGGAAATGAAAGAATTCGCCAAACAGCTTCATTACTGCTTATGTATCTTCCAGCCTGATATTGTACGATTTCGTCGAAATCTTTGATTTCGGGCTGCAAGCCAAAAACTGCCATGTCACTGCCTTTGTTGACGTATTTACGTATGTATTTGATTGCCTTTACGGAGTTACAGTATTCAACGTTTATGTGTGCATTAAATGTTTTTGATAATAATGGGGAATAAAGAACAACCCACTGGTTATCTACTTCGATAGTGGTACCGTTGCCATTGTAGGTTCTTCAGTCATTTTACAATTAGAAATTTCTCTTTCAACGGTCTTCTTACAATTAAAAATTTGTCTTTGAACGATATTCTTATATACCTGTGTCCTGGTCGTCATTTATATTCCCTGTGTCCCGGTCGTCATTTGTGTCCCGGTATCCCAGTCTGTAATTTCTCTTTGAGTGTCCCGGTCGTTATTTATATTCCCTCTGTCCCGGTCGTCATTTGTGTCCCGGTCTGTAATGTCTCTTTGAGTGTTTTTTCTTTTTAGTATTTTTTAGTTTTTTACATTTTTTCTTTTTTCAGCTTTCTTTTTCTTCTTTATTTTTCAGCTTCACTATGAAATACATATCGCCGAACCTTTGTTTTTTTTTAACTAAAATCTGGTAGGCATTGATGACCTTATCCAAGTCAAAATCCCAAACCCAATCCTCATCGCTATCATTTTCAGTTTTGATATGTTTTGACTCTCGCTGTCCAGGTGGATCTTCATCTAACTGCGCGGTTTTGCGTTCTTTAGCCTCAAGCCTGTTTCCTTGATGTTCTTTTGATTCCTCGACACGCTTTCTTTTCTGACTTTCTCTATCAGCAGCAAGTTTTTTGGCATAGACTCTTTGAGTATCTTCATCGGCTTTTGCCATTGTAAGTTCATCAGTCATTTTAAACTTAAACATTAATAGATTTCTACGTGAACATATATGTCTTAAATATCTTTAATGACGTCACCGTCATAGCAAAAATGACGACAAATAACTTCATGACGTTAGTCGACACAGAAACATGACGTCACCTGACAGACAGACACATACAATGGCAGAAGATACAGCCGAGGAAGCTGCTCAAAGAGTTAATGCCAAAAAGATTGCGGCTAATAGAGAAAGTAAGAAAAGAAAGCGTGCCGAGGAATCACAAGAACATCGTGAAAACAGGCTTGCGTCTCGAAGAGAAATTACCAAAAAAAAAATCGTGTGGAGGAATCACAAGAACAAGATGAAAACAGGCTCGCGGCTCAAAAAGAAATTACCAAAAGAAAGTGTGCTGAGGAATCACAAGAACAGCGTGAAAACAGGCTTGAGGCTCAAAGAGATAATGCCAAAAGAAAGCTTGCCGAGGAATCACAAGAACAACGTGAAAACAGGATTGAGGCTCAAAGAGATAATGCCAAAAGAAAGCATGCCGAGGAATCACAAGAGCAACCTGAAAATTATCGTCTGGAATTCAGGTACAGCCCAGTCGATGATTATGGCTTGAGTAGATGTGTTCAAATCGGGACTATGTCTAAAATTGTCCCTATTGCAAGGCCTTGAAATTTAATGGTGAAACAATGGGAATGTGTTGCGCCTCTGGAAAAGTTAAACTTCCTCAACTGGCTGCACCACCAGAGCCATTGAAGACTTTGCTTACTGGAACTACGTCAGAATCTAAGTGTTTTTTTTTTTTTATCAAACATCCAAAGATATAACTCATGTTTCCAAATGACGTTGTTTGGTGCCCAAATCGAAAATCAAGATCAATTTATGCCTACTTTCAAAGTAAAAGGGCAAATTTATCATAGGGCAGGGTCCCTTCTACCATTCTCAGGTGAGAATCGTAAATTTTTAAAACTGTACTTCATCAGTGATAGCAATTCTGAATTGAATGCAATTTGCAAAATTTCTCCCGACGTTGAAAGGTCTATCGTTTCCCAATTGCAACATCTTTTCCACGAAAACAATGATTTAGTACGCCTGTTCAAAACAGCCATCGATGTGATGCTTACTGATACGCATAAAATTATTATTTCCGCTGACAAAACGCCTATTGGCCAACATGTACGTAGATACAATGCTCCAACTATCGACGAAGTGGCAATCGTTATGGTCGGTGATCAGTTTTTAAGTCGAGATATTATTCTTCATAAGCGAAACGCTCAGTTGGTAAGAATTGCTGAAACTCATCGATGCTACGTTGCACTACAATATCCTATCATTTCTTTGGGATGGAACCGACGGCTATCACTTTAATAATAAATTGATAGATCCATCCACTAACAAACAAACGGATAAGAAATGCACTGCAATGAATTATTTTTCCTATAGACTAATGATTCGTCCCAATGACGAAAATATATTTTAAAATGCCGTCAATTGTTTCACCAATACATCGTTGATATACATGTAAAGAATGAATCAGAACGTTTGCTATTTATCCGTCTGAATCAGACCAAGCTCCGCTCTGAACAATACATTCATTTGCGAGATGGAGTTGTAAATGACGGTAATACCGCTAACGTTGGAAGATTAACGATTTTACCTTCGTTATTTGCTGGCAGTCCCCGTCATATGCATAAACATGCTCAAGATGCTATTGCGTATGTTCGTCTCTATATTCGTCCAGATTTATTTATTACATTTACATGTAATCAATCTTGTGACGAATTACAGCAGCTTTTACTTCAAGGATAATCGGCGGTTCATAGACATGACATTACGGCCCGTGTCTTCCGGCAAAAGTTGAAATCACTGATAAACTACATAGTAAAACTTAAAGTGTTTGGGTCAGTGCGATGCTGGATGTACTCAGTGGAATGGCAAAAACGAGGATTGCCACACGCACTCATTCTAATCTGGCTACATGATAAAATTACTTCTAATGAAATTGACGATGTGATTTCTGCTGAAATACCTGGTGAAAATGTCGATGAGGGCTTATATGATATTGTGGTAAAAAATATGATACGGTGTGATAAAAAATGAAAAAAAAATTTCATTCCTTGCGGTGCACTGAATGAAACATCACCATGCATGGCCAAAGGAAGGTGCCCAAAGCAATATCCTCGACTTTTAGTACCCAACACAATTATCGGCAGCGATGGTTACCCACATTATAGAAGGAGATCTACTGAAGATGGCGGTAAAACAGCATTAATTAAGAAGCATAACGGTACCACCATCGAAGTGGGTTGTTCCATATTCACCTTTATTATCAAAAACGTTTAATGCTCACATAAACGTTGAATACTGTAACTCCGTAAAGGCAATCAAATACATATTTAAATACATCAACAAAGGCACCGACATGGCAGTTTTTGGCTTGCACTCCGAAATCAGTGATATCGATGAAATCGTGCAATATCAGGCTGGAAGATGCATAAGCAGTAATGAAGCTGTTTGGCGAATTCTTTTGTTTCCGATACATGAACGAAGTCCAGCTGTTGTTCACTTAGCGGTACATTTACAGAATGGACAACGTGTTTATTTTTCGGAATCCAACGTGCAACAAAGAGCCCTGAATTCACCGGATACAACGTTAACTGCTTTCTTGTCGTTATGTCAAAATGATTCTTTTGCAAAAAAACTGCTTTATACTGAAGTGCCTTCGTATTGCACGTGGAATGCTAAAAAGGAAATCATTTGAACGTCGAAAACAAGGTAAGTCAGTCAACGGCCAACCTACCATCTTCAAAGATATCACGATAAGAAGACTCTCTACACCATTCACCCCAATCAACATGAATGCTTCTTTCTACGCTTGCTTTTAGTGAATGTACGTCCGACGTCCTTTGAGTATTTGAAAACTGTAAACGGTACTATACATGACACTTATCTTAGTACAACGAGAGCAGGATTTGTTCTCAGGAACATAGGTGTCAGCGTCTGGAATGACCTTCCAGAATCGGTCAGAGCGGCAGTAAGTCTGGCATCATTCAAGAGAATGGTTAAATTCCATTTTTTTAAAAAGGAGAGAAGTGTGATAAGAGGAAAGAGTATTTATTTATTTAGTATTTAATATTAATTATTTTGTTTTTTTACCCCCCCCCAAGGATTTTTTTTTCTTCAAAATCATTTGAGGAAATGATTTAGCAGATCATGGTGGTTAGAATTGCGGCCACAGTCAGGACTTTTCTGTCTTAAGAGTGGATGTTAATGGTAAATTCTATGTTTAATTTATATGTTTTGGATGAAAATAAAAAATGTCTATGTCTATGTCTATGTCTACATGCCAAGCTCTGAATTTATTGGAGAATGACCAACACTGGGATAACTGCATCAATAACGCGTGCGAAACGTCAACTCCAAGTCAAATTTGTGTATTGTTTGGAATCATACTAACATCGTGCTATCCTTCAGCTCCTACAGAGTTATGGGAGAAATATAAATCGAAAATGGCTGAGGATATACTCCATCGAAAACGTTTTGAGACCTTAGATATGACCTTTGATTTTACATCAGAAATTTATAACTACACTTAAGTAATTATTGAAGATTTGTGCGTATGTACGGCAAAAAAAACCTCTTCAAGATTTGGGAATGCCTTCACCTAATGGTAACGCTGCTGTTACAACATGTGCAGAATTGGATCGTGAACAAAGTTACAACACGAGTGATCTATTGTCGTATGTACAAAATAATATTTCTAAGTTAACGTCTGAGCAAAAAGTCATTTATGATAAGATAATGCATTGTGTAGAAAACAACGTTGGAGAAATCTTCTTTTTGGATGCGCCAGGAGGTACTGGTAAAACGTTTGTAATAAAATGGATTTTGGCATCAATTCGATCAAAAAATGACATAGCGTTGGCAATTGCGTCGTCCAAAATAGCCGCAACGTTGCTGCCTGGTGGAAGAACTGCTCATTCCGCTTTGAAATTGCCTCTGAATTTGCATTCTACAGAAACTACCACGTGCAATATTTCCAAATCATCTGGAAGGGGTAAAGTATTATAGCAATGCAAACTTATTATTTGGGATGAGTGCACAATGGCACACAAAAAATCGCTCGAGGCTCTGGAGCAATCATTACGAGATTTGCGAGGAAATTCGAAACCCTTTGGCAGCAAATTAATATTGCTTGCGGGAGATTTCAGACAAACATTACCTATAATACCTAGATCAACCCCTGCGGACGAAATGAATGCTTGCCTGAAAAGTTCTAATTTATGGGCACTCGTAAAGACATTAAAACTAACTATAAATATGTGTGTCCGATTGCAAAACGATGACTCTGGTGAAATATTTTCAGATCAATTGCTGGCAATTGGAAACGGAAAGCTCCCAGTAGACTCAATTTCAGGACGTATACAACTGCCTGCTGAATTCTGTAATTTAGTGACGTCCAAAAATGAATTGGCTGAAAAGATATTTCCGAGTATTATAACCAATTATAAAAATCATAAATGGCTCAGAGAACGTGCGATATTGGCAGCCAAGAATAAAGAAGTCCACGAAATCAACAATATTATTTTGACCAAGATTCGAAACCAGGAAGTAATCTACAAGTCAGTCGACACAGTTCTGGAACCAAATGAAGCGGTTAATTATCCATCTGAATTTTTAAATTCCCTGGATCTCCCAGGGTTTCCACCACACGCGCTACAACTAGAAATAGGCGTACAAATAATACTGTTACGAAATATTAACCCACCAAAGCTTTGCAATGGCACGCGACTTGCCGTAAAACAAACAATGGAAAACGTTTTAGAAGGAACAGTCTTGACAGGGCCTTTTGAGGGTGAGGCTGTTCTTATTCCTCGCATTCCCATGATTCCAACGGATCTGCCTTTTCAATTTAAAAGATTGTAATTCCTAATTCGATTAGCATTTGCAATCACCAGCAACAAAGCTCAAGGACAATCATTAGAAAAATGCGGTATAGATCTTTATACAGATTGCTTTTCCCATGGACAATTGTATGTTGCATTTTTGAGGGTCGGTAAACCTGAAAATCTATTTATATGCACAGACAATGGGACAGCGAAGAATGTTGTATATTCGCAAGTTTTACGTAGTTGATTTATAGTGTATATATATCTATTTATCTATCTATCTATATAAAAATAAGTTGTATGTATGCATGTTTGTTTGTTTGTAAAAAGAGGGTTTGCACATGACGTCATTATAAGTATATAAGGCTTGTATATGCACAGACAATGAGACAGCGAAGAATGTTGTATATTCGCAAGTTTTATGTAGTTAAAAACATATATATTTATATCTTTCTATATTCACAGGTGGTACACAGGGACACAACTACAATGGCGCGAAACTAATATGGCGCTTAACAACTTAAGCTCGTTGGGGGGGGGGGGTGAAGTGCCACACTAACAGCTGGTAATTCATAAAAATTAAATCAGATGGAAACACAAGATATACTATTCGAATCGACTTGTCCGTAACCCCTATTTAGGAAACTTACTGCTCCTTGGCTTGAATAACGAGGAAAATTCATAGGCATGGAAAATAAGAAAAGTGGCTTGATCTAGGACGTTTTACATCGACGGCATTTTTTTCGGTTTTTTCTTTCTCCTCAGCTAGCTGGGCATTGGAAAATCACTTTAGTAAAAAATGTAATTAGCATCATCTGGCATAGGAATATCGAAATAGTATTTTTAACATTATAAGAAGCATGTAGATATAGTTATATAAAAAGCATCAATTCTTTTAGGGGGTTTTAACAAAAAATTTGATTTGTGATTTGAATTTAGAGTAATTCCTGAAAATTTTAAATAAATGATTTTCTAATGGAAAGAACGAGTATCATCATATACAAGAAGATGAATGTTATCATAATCTTAGGCTAGAACGATATATGAAGTAAAAAGTAAATGGTATATTGTTATGTCAGCTATAATGTTACAGTAAGGACCCAATTCTACCCCATAATGACACGTACTTAATAGGCTCTTTGTTTTGCATGATGATGCAACATCTATATATTAAATAATAAGAAACACATTAAAATATTCAGAAAAGAAATTATGCATTGGAAAAATCACTTTAAATAAATCATTGAAATCTAAATAATCAGGGTTTCAGTGGTAGCTAGCGACTTAAAAAGAAAATTATGGTTCCTTATTTGACTGACTTTGCTGGCTGAGTTCCTGTGGTTCGTCTATTGCTATCCTAACTAGGGAAAAGCCAAAGGCTTTTCCTGTGTAATATCATATCTGTAGCTGGATTTGCACTATAGTAAAAGCAAACTGCAGCCCATAGTAATCCGGATTGCAGCGGTAGCTAGCAACCTAGTAAGATACGATCACGCCCCATAGTTAAAAATAAAATAGTCCATAATTCAAAAAAGAAGTTCACTATTAGAGCCACCTTGTCCAATACCCCTGTGTAGGATTTGATATATCTGGATGTAGATGGTGTCCTGTTTTTTCATCATTTTTTTTTTATCACCAGGAAGGTCATGAAGGTAAAAACAATTTTTACCAAACGGACATTTGTATCGTCCACTTTTGTAATATCTACAAATTTTATTACTTAAGGTTGTTTTATATTTCGCAATTAACCTTTCCTTTTTTTCCTTCGACTCGATCCAATAAGTGCTTGGAAAAACGAAGTCAGAATGAATACGACACTCTGGACAAGATCTAACGACTTCCTTTGAAAGAGTCTTCGTTTGTCGCCAAGATCTGATGCAATTTATGCAGAATATATGCTTGCAATTAGGCAAAAGTCCGAAACGCTGTCTACTAGCCAAAGGTTTTTCCCAAACTCTTTCCAAACATATACCACAAACTTTGTCTTGAGATTGGGCCTCAGCAAACGCCAATTTGATTTGCTTTTCATGCCAAAGGATGCACTCCTTGATATGTTTTGTTTTATGTTGCTCATTACCAGGTAGTATGCAGGGTATGTCACAGTACTCGCATATTTCACCGTGAATATAAAAACAATGTTTTTCATCATAACGACAAGACCCCAAAATATTGAAAGGACACAGTTTTACATATTCATTTTGGCATGACTCCAAGGGTAAGTCTTCATCATTTTCGTCTGATCTGAACCTAAGTTGACTACACTCTGGTATAAAATCCTTAGACTGAGAGTCCTGAGGTTGATTTTGAGAAGCCATTGTTTGAAGTATATGTCAAATCCACGTACTTTGAATTAAGTATATAAAACCGTTAAGCAATAATACATGCTAATAATAAATAACTGCTACACTTAGGATTATAAATTTTCATTTCAAAGATAATATGAAAGCAGAAGAAAATTATTGTATTATTCAAATTATTATGCAGTTTTTATTAACTTTTACGCATATTTAAGCAAGGGTCTGTCGGTATATTTATTCAACTGCGTATTTTTCTGTGTATTATTTTATTTAACTGTTTTATTAATTAATTTTGTATTATAATAGTGTGTTTATCTGTGTATTTATCCAAACTTATAACTATCCGTATTTATTATCCAGACAATTAACTCTCTCCTTGATTTTACTCAATACACCAAATTTCTCAGTCGCAATAAATTTTAGACATAGTTACGGAAAATGCAGTAACTTTTTGGGGTTTTAACAAAAAATTTGATTTGTCAACTGAAACTAGAATAATTCCTGAAAAATTTTATGTAAAATGATTTTATTTAACTAGAAACTGCGAAAATATTTATAGTGTCTGAAAAATAGTTTTAATTTTTTAATTCAAGCGAAAGAATACATGAAAATTTTGAAATTATTTTTTTTTATTTTAACTATTTGACACGTGGGTATTTTTATTGTATAAGGGCGGTGTTAGAATACAAATGAGTTCGCACAATAGTCACAAAAACTCCTGCAAATGGAGCAGCTCTTGATTTTCTTCAGCAGCCTTTCTTTTCTTTCTCGCTTTCTTTTCCTTTCAGAGCCTTGATTTTTTTTCAAAGGCTCTTGAGTTAAACCTTTCGTTATATAATTTTTCCGTTTTTCTTTGTATTTTTGATCATGGAAGCCTCTTGCTACTTCCAGTGAAACCTCGCGAGTTTTGAAAGTGGGCCAAAAGCTGTTCAGCCGAGTTTCACTTAGTCTATATACTGCAGTAAAAGCTGTATGCTTTGAAACCGTGCCGTATTTAATACCCTAGGTTACTATTTCCTTCTTTGCCTCTGTTACCCAGATTTTTGTAGGTTAGCTCTTTAATGAGCTTCTTTGCTGCAAGCTTATGAATTAAACTGGATAGAGGTGAGCTTTGGAAAACTTTGACACCGAACTTTAAGGAACTGTCTAGAGAGGAGCATATGATGGAAGCACTTGAAGGTAAGTTCTCATTCTCCATTAAAATGTAAACAGCAGACCGAGTTCTATCAAAGATCGGTGGTATCCTTGACGGGCACTGGCGAATTTTATGGTGAACATTAGCACTTAGGTCTTTTCCATCAGATTGTAGAGTGACAGAAACATCTGTAAGAGATGGCTGAATAGCATTGTTTTAGTTGATTCATGACTTCCTTTAAGGTCAGCTGTGAGAAAGAGTCAAACTTTAGTGTAAAGAGCGAGGCGTTTTGGAGGGGACAATCCCTTTCATATACGGAATAATTTCTGTTCGGTTTAAGTTTTAATGTCGCTCCTTACTTACAGTTCAAAAAATTGTTTTTTATATTTAATTTTATATTGCCCCAGCAAAATCCCTAATGACATGTATTTTTAAAGGAATACACGTTTCATTAGTAAATTACGCAGATGACGTACTGGACGTAACTTTAATCACAGCAAGAGTGAGATTCTAGTTTTTAATCGCCGTTGCCAAGATTCCGTTGCTGTATCTCTTGGTGTGCACGTCATTCAAGACCAAGAACGTCTTACGTACCTTGGAGTCCCAACTGAAAAAAATTTCCGATCGACACGGGTCTTATTTAAAGATGTTTTTACGAATAAAACTAAGAAAGCATATGGCCTGTTGGTAGCGCTGAAGTTCAAGTTTAACCGTCCCTTGCTACTTTATGTAATGCTTTTGTAGTTTCTCATTTCCTTGCACTTGCCTCATTTTGGTCTCTTTTCTCGCAGACAGATATTAACAACATAAAGAAGTGTTTTTACAAATATGCAAAATATCTGCCTAGATAGCCTCTATGGACCAGTAATGCAAATTTGTCAACTCGCTATGGAGTAGCTAGTTCAGTGCGTATAGTAGAAGAGTTAAATTAGCGTTATATAACACACCTGGGCAGTAGTAGCACTTTGCAAAGTGTTTTCCGATAGTTTTTTCACGTTATAAATGCTGAGTTTGTTTCCGTTTTTAGAAGTGTGTTTTTTTTCTTTTCATTTTTTTTTCTCGTATTACTCCGTCAGTTTTGTATTTTTTTTTGCAATATGACGGGAAATAAACATAAACATACATGCATACATATATAGAACTACTAGCTGTTGGTGTATATGCATACATATATAGAACTATATATGCATACATATATAGAACTACTAGCTGTTGGTTTGGCGCTTCTGCCATTGTAGGCTTTATACTAAAATTTCTCTTTGAATTAACTCTTTGAGCAGCTTCCTCGGCTGTTTCTTCTGCCATTGTAGGATTTATACTGAAATTTCTCTTTGAATCGCCCCCTTATATACTTGTAATGACGTCATATACAAAGTCTTATATACTTATGATGACGTCATAAGCGGACAAACACACAAACATACAACTTATTTTTATATAGATATAGATATATCACAAGTAATTCACTATTTAATAAAATTGCAGATTTTGACGGAAAACTTACGGGAGCTGTGAACTAAAACATATATCTAATCTGCTATTTGAAAAAAAACTCATGTCGACCTCTTTATTTTATTTATCTAAAGCTTGACAAAAGTATCTCAGAAACGACTTAAAGCATTAAGTTCATTATATACATTAATTATTACATTACGTCATTATTTACATTAAGTTCAAACTATCAGGACAGGAGGGTCCTGTGGTGGCGCAGTGGGTTTGACCTTAGCTTGGTAATACGGGACCCAGAGATCGAATCATGCTGCAGCAATGCACTACAGGGCCGACGCAGGGACCTTAGTAGTCAAGAAGCGTCGTTAATCTGATACAATACAATCAGGACAGGAGGAGGCGATGGTGTACTAGACCAAAAAGGCACAGCATGACTACCATCTATATTTACTACTAATACAACTACTGGTATGTCTAACAGTACTCCTATTGCCCCTGTATTACTTCTGCTAGGGAATAGAGTATAAAGGATATATTTTATACTCTAGAATACGGAATAAATTAGGAACTTTCACGGAAAGTTTATGCTGCTTTAAAACTAAACCAAAAGACACTATATGTAGGTTGGAAGCAAAAGAGACATCTTCGCAATATCTCAAGAACAAATTAGGGTATTAAGTTGAAACATAAAGGCTACTGCTAATACTACTTCTGGTATTAAAATTGAACCAAATCAAAATAGTGAATTTACATCCAGGTTGCCCAAATAGCATAGAAACAATTTTCTGGAAAGGGTATTAAGTTTTATTCTTCAGGAAAACTTGCGGATGTGTAAAACAAAATTTAACAATACTATGTGCGTCCACATTTTCAAAAGCATGTATGCTTTTAAAAACTGTTGAAAATTTTTTCTAATATACAAATAGTAAGCCTAACTATGGAATCTTATAAAAAAAAACGCAAAGAGATATAAAATCTTTCGTTTTCTAATGGAAAAGATTAGACGAACAGAAATTAATTTAAAAACTTTTCCCATGAAACAAGTAAAATGCTACATTAAACCAAAAATGATCAGAAATAAAGTCAAATAATTTTTCTTGTATAAAGCTACCAAAAAATAATCATCAATAAGTAAATAGAACCCAAAATGAACAGAGATTACAATAAATAAGTTAGCCAAAGACAAAACTAGCAAAAGCTAAGGTGATTGGGGTTGTCGCTGTTGCCCCCCCCCCACACCTACTGAAGACCACAACATAATTTGTAATTTACCGAAGACGAAACACATTTTAAGCGTTTTAACTTTTTTAATTTTAATAAATCTAAATTTATTAGGACTAAGGTAAAAGGTAAAAGTAAAGAATACGGCATTGGAATTTACAGTCCCTACCAGTGGTGCTGATCTTCGTCTTTTGGCCCTTCAGCCAGGAAATGCAATGGAGGGCTGGGGGCCAACCATCCTGTGCTTTCACACACCCTTCTTGTTTACCTTCCCCAGATTTCTCCAGGTACTCATTTAGAACTGGGTCGACTATGGCTGAGCTTACAGAGTCATGTCACTTATCCCCTCCCAAACCAAATAATTTTGTACACTAGGATTCGAACACTCGCTCTTTCGGACAAAGAATCCTAAATCCAGTGCAAAAATCAACTGGGCTAGGATGGCCTAGTAAAACAGTCTCGACTAGATTAAGGAATAAATATATTAAACTGTCAATCCACACTCATTTGTCGGTTTGTTCGATAGTCTTGTTTAAGATTTTTTTTTTCCGATATAATGAGAAATAGGAACATTCAGCTCAAAATAAAGATTGTTTTCAGAAAAGCACAAATTATGTTCTGGTCTTCAGAAGGCATGGGGGGAGGGGCTTCACCTCCGTTCATCTTAGTTATTGCTTGTTTTGAGTTTAACACAGTTATTTATTGTAATTTGTTTTCGTTTGGGGTTTCCCTTATTTATTGATGGTTATTTTTTTTTTAATTATTTGATTCAATTTTTGCTCATTTTTTGTTCAATGTAGCCGTTTACTTTTCTCGATTTTTTTTTAAAATCAATTGACGAAAATATCAAGGAATGTCTTGCCTATAACTTTCAAAGATAACTTCGAAGACCACACTGCCTTTCCACGACGAAAGTAAAACAGCTCAAAATAGGGATGAAACCTTTTTTTGACAGTGAGCAGATATAAAATTATTTAACTGGATATTTTGAACACATATACAGTGTTCATCATCAGCAGTAAAACTCTGAACACTGTAAATGTGTTCAGAGTTTTACTGCTGAACACACACTGTATACAAACACACTGTATTTGTGTTTGAAATATCCAGTTAAATAATAAAGTTAAAATAAAAATTTATTTTACGATTTTTTTTAAAATCAATTGAGTTTTACTGCTTATGATGAACATTGTATTTGTGTTTGAAATATCCAGTTAAATAATAAAGTTAAAATAAAAATTTATTTTACGACTTTTTTTAAAATCAATTGACGAAAATATCAAGGAATGTCTTGCCTATAACTTTCAAAGATAACTTCGAAGACCACACTGCCTTTCCATGACGAAAGTAAAACAGTTTAAAATAGGGATGAAACCTTTTAATTGACAGTGAATAGATAAAAAATTATTTAACTGGATATTTCGAACACATATACAGTGTTCCTAATCAGCAGTAAAACTCTGAACACTGTATATGTGTTCGAAATATCCAGTTAAATAATTTTTTATCTGTTCCCTGTCAATTAAAAGGTTTCATCCCTATTTTAACTGTTTTACTTTCTATAACTTTCAAATATTTTCTATGAAGATGATTATTATAGGTGACTAAGTCTTGCATATTTTTTGAATTAAAAAGGATAGTTGAATTCGTTTTTATTAATTAACAGTAAAGTAAAGTATTATTTCTCATAGGTATTATTTTTTAGATTAACATTCAGCAGAGTGAAACCACGTCCTGGCAATAAATACTGCTAAGGTTATGACAATGATGATAGCCAACATCGATAAAATTTAGGTATTTGCGTTTGTCTCAGTAATTTATGTACATATTAATCCTAGTTTTTTTACCTGTTTCTTTCTTCATAGATACTTTGTTTTTTTTACCTGTTTCTATCATTGCATGATATACTTATGCCCGATTTACAAACCATTGCCTTGCATATTAAAATCAAGTTGTGTGTAATCTCTCGTGCCCTATTATTCAGTAATACATGTTTCGCAATTTTCACTTCTGAAATAATAGTAAAGCCGGTATGAATAAATTTTTACATGAAAAAAGTGGGTGTGGTAACTTGAGGCGTAAGAAAAGGAACGTACTATAGCCAAAAATATGGTTGAACAGTGCCGGAGCTTGCATTTATTTGTAGAATTGATATCATTTCTGGCTTTGAGCAGTGTTGAGATGTCTCTCTTTTTTGTTTTCTAAGAAATAGCCAAATATCTACTAAGAATGGGGGATTGAATGTTCGGTAAAGAATGGAGTAAAATGAGCTTTGACTCTCTTAAGATTTGTCGTAAACTCCGATTATATAAACTTTGAAACTTTGGAGCAATCTACCATTCTCCCAAAATCTGTCGCTAAGATAATATTCATAAATGTTCGTACCACATCATTAGAAGAACGAGCTTCAAAACAATGATTGAATAAGCAGCAGGATCTTTTTTAAGGTCATCTCCTTCCAGAAAATTATTCGTGACGTTCCATGGGAAATGAAGACAGAAACCCTTTTATAATAGTCCACAAAACCGTGTCCATGCCCACTTGAAGGAATACCTTTTGTAAAAGAATCGGCAGAAGGGTATTGTGTTTACTATGTAATGAAATAAGCTAGATAATTTAAATCATTGGCCTTTTTTGAAAAGTTTCTTGTCCTATGGAGAAATAGATGATAATACTTTTTCCATACCTAGTGACCCTCTTAGTTAGAAATTCCATAAGAAAATAAGAAAGAAAGAATCAGGCTTGGAAACATATTTTAAGTTCAAAGAAAATATACAAAGTAATCAAATTGACACTGAGAATTATTGGCACACAAGGATCAGATTAAAGAAAAACAGTTGCAGCAAACTTCTAGGAATGTAAGGTGTACGGATCACAGTCTTCATATGGGTTATGAGGCTCAAACATAACACTCAGCTTTGCCAGCGAGTTTGTATTCAATTTCCGCATTGTTGTACATTTCAATGTTCTAAAAAGAAAGAAGAAAAGGAAAGAAAAACCAGCAGTAAAAAAAAGCTAACATATTGAAAGTGAAATCAAATTCACAGTCGCTAGGATAGTCATGCTTTTTAGGGTCATAGAAGAACCCTGGAAGTCTCATTCAAATACTTTGTACTACTCCACCAACAACTAAAATAAACTTTTGACTAACATTGTAACACAAAAGTCCAAAATCGAAATACAACACATTAAGCCCATGCGCAGCAAGGAGTGTTTGGCTTCTACCAGGTTGGTGAGATTTCTGCGTTTGCTTATTATATATCCAAAAAATTATACTACAGACACGAAATAATAAACACTGATCAATAATGGTAGATTTCTTACACCTTACTGAAAATCGAAGTCAAACGAGGAATTTAAATCCTTAAAATTGGAGAGAAAACAGCATTCTTTGTGCCCCCTCCAAGGTTACTTAGGGGGGGGGGGTATTCATTCCCTTAAAAAAGATTTTAACTTGGCTTTCTTTTGGTAATTTACTACGTAACTGAAAACTAGCACAAATGACTCCTGTATTGAGTTTTATTTCATATGATGGGTTTGATGATTCAACTCTAATGAAAGGTAATCAGGACATAGCCAAGACTCTGGACGTATAAGCCAAGGCTCTGCTCTTGTTTAAAAATTAAAATATGCGGCTTAATCACCTATTACGCGGCCTGATTCGATTTTTAAGGGGGTGATTAAGTGAACTGATGGAACTCGAAAATCCCATGTTAAATTGAAAATTTATATTTAAAAAGTACTCAAGTATTCATTGGCGGAAGATGCCGCTTTTAATATCAGGCCATAGCTTCTTGAAGATGCTACAAAATGTTTGAAAGGATTTTGTTCTATTTCCTCTAATTGCTTAGAAATCTTAGAAAATGTCTAGGGATTTTTCACAAGTGTACTCTATGAAGGATATTGCTTTTGGAACAAAATTGGTACTATCATGTGCAGAAGACAATAACCTATAAGATGATTGGAACCATTTTTTGATGTATTTTCCTGTTTTCTAACAGTCCCCTAGAATATTTTCAGCTACCTGAAATTTTTACAAGTCGGTTGCCATAAAGAATCGTTTCAGATCGCCGATAATAACCCCTAGAGACGAAAATGACAAGCTGGAATAATCAGCTGCTTGTTAATAGTGTGAAATTTTCATAAATTATTTCAATGCAATGAAGAAACATAGAAATGAGAAATAGTCAGGAGCCTTCAGGAAAGTTATGCACACAAAGCCGAAATCATGGGGAAAATTAAATCAAAGCGAGGTATGGAACTGCGAAACTGCGAGAAATTTGGGGATAGGCTAGTGGATAAAGAACCGAAAAGAGTCTAAGGCGGACTATTGCATGGAAGTTGGAAAGAATGGACTGGTCAACCCCAAACGAGGCCACGACTACTTTTACCAAGTACAACCAGTCAGCTTGAATGTACTCAGCTATATACTTGCTTTTTCATGATTTTTACCCAGAAAGACTTCTACATTGAAAAGATAGACCGCAATCCAGGCTTTTGGACCGAAAAGATTTTTCCCAAGCTGAAAGGATTCTTCATTGATGCTTTGATCCCAAAGTTCCACAGGGGGTTCCAATACAAGAGCCGTACTTATAAGATTAATCGTCTAGTACCGGTAACAGGAAAATTCATTTTCCTTACATTCTATCCTTCTTTGTAGTTACATACTTAATTGTATTGTCATTTGAAATAAAATGCCTTTGTTTATATTGCTTGTCCTCCAACTTTATCAAACAGTTCGTAGTAACGAACTGTAGTAAAGAGCGACCCGGCTCAATAGTAACCGAAACTCTAAAAAATGGAATTTTGGTACCAATAGCTACAACAAAAGAATCGCATTTTAATGCTGATTTTAAATATATTAAATAAAAAAACAAGTTTTTTCAACTGAAAGTAAGGAGCGACATTAAAACTTAAAACGAACAGAAATTACTTCGTATATAAAAGGGGCTGCTTCTTCATCAACGCCCCGCTCTTTACGCTAAAGTTTGACTCTTTCTCCCAACTCTTCTTTTTAAAACAGTAAAAAACTTTAGCGTAAAGAGCGGGGCGTTGATGAGGAAGCAGCCCCTTTTATATACGAAGTAATTTGTGTCCGTTTTAAGTTTTAATGTCGCTCCTTACTTTCAGTTGAAAAAACTTGTTTTTTTATTTAATTTCTGAATGTTTTTGAATAAATGCATGTTTTGATTTTGGCTCTCCGCAGAGTAATAATTGAAACAAAATTTGAATTTTTTTTTTTTTTTTTTGCTGAATGGCTTACTCATAATTTTGATCGAATGATTTTGGGAAAAAAGAGCGGGGGAGGAAGCCTAGTTGCCCTCCAATTTTTTGGTTAATAAAAAAAGGCAACTAGAAATTTAATTTATTACGAATGGTTTTATAAGTAAAAGATATACGTAACTTATAAACTAGCTTACGTGAAGAATTTTTTATTCTCATATTTTTATTACACATATGAGAGGGTTCACCCCGTCGTCAGTACCTCTCTCTTTACACTAAATCTTAAATTTTGGCCCAATTAATTAAGAATGACCCCTGAATCACAAAAGCCGTAGAATAAATAGTTGACATTACTAAAAATACTTTAGCGTAAAGAGCGAGGTATTAGGAGGAGGTGAGCCCCTCATATGGGTAATAATTTCTGTTCGTTTTAAGTTTTGATGCTGCTCCTTACTTCCAGCTGAAAAAAAACTTTTTCATATATATTTTTTCATTGTTTTTTTTTTAATAATGTTAGTAAATCCTGCGCTCCCTTCATGGAAATTTTCTTCCCCCATGACCAAGTCCTCGATGGAAAGTTCCCCCAGTATATCCCCCTCTTTTCGACCCCTCTCCCCGACCAAAAAATTCTCCTGAAAACACCTGTACACTTCCCAATAACCATTACTATATGTAAGCACTGGTCAAAGTTTTTAACTTGTAACCCCTCCCACGGAGACTATGGAGGAGTAAGTCGCCTCCAAAGACATAGTTATAAGGTTTTTCGACTACGTTGAATAAAATGGCTATCTCAGAATTTTGATCCGTTGTCTTTGGGAAAATAATTAGCGTGGGAGGGGGCCTAGGTGCCCTCCAATTTTTTTCGTCGCTTAAAAAGGGCACTAGAACTTTTTATTTCCGTTTGAATGAGCCCTCTCGCAACATTCTAGGACAATTTGGTGGATACGATCACCCCTGGAAAAAAAAAACAAAAAAAAAACAAATAAACACGCATCCGTGATCTGCCTAAAAGTCATAGAACACTACTGTAGAAATTTCAAGCTCCTATCTGCAAAATGTGGAATTTTGTATTTTTTGTCAGAAGGCAGATCACAGATGCGTGTTTATTTGTTGTTTTTTTTTCAGGGGTGATCGTATCAACCCAGTGGCCCTAGAATGCTGCAAAAGGGCTCATTCTAACGGAAATGAAAAGTTCTAGTGCCTTTTTTAAGTGACCAAAATCTCGGAGGGCACCTAGGCCCCCGTCCCACGCTAATTATTTTTCCAAAGTAACCGGATCAAAATTCTGAGATAGCCATTTTATTCAGCGTAGTCGGAAATCCTTATAACTAAATCCTTATAAGTGTACAGACGTCTTCAGGGGCGTTTTCATTTGGTCTGGGGCAGGGTTGAGAAGAGAGGGATATGCTGGGGAAACTTTTCATGGAGGAAGAAAATTTCCATGAAGGGAGCGCAGGATTTCCTACTATTATTAAAAAAAAAAACAATGAAAAAATAAATATGACAAAGTTTTTTCAACTGAAAGTGAGGAGCAGCATTAAAACTTAAAAGGAACAGAAATTATTACGCATATGAGGGGCTCACCTCCTCCTAATACCTCGCTCTCTACGCTAAAGTATTTTTAGAATTTCAACTATTTATTCTACGGCTTTTGTAATTCAGGGGTCATTCTTAAGAAATCGGGACAAAATTTAAGCTCTAGTGTGAAGAGGGAGGTACTGTTGAGGGGGTGAGCCCCCCTCTTATATGTAATAAAAATGTGAGAATACAGAAGTTCCTTACGTAAGCTAATTTGTAAGTTACGTATGTCTTTAACTAGTAAAATTTATTTTTACTAATAATTTTACTAATAAAAAAATTCGTAAGAAATTAAAAGTTCTAGTTGCCTTTTCAGGTAACCAAATAATCGGAGAGCAACTATACCTTCTTCCTCGCTCCTATTTTTTTCTCAAAATCGTTTGGTCAAAACTATGAGAAACCCATTTAGCCAAAAAAATAAATACCCAAATTTCGTTTTAATTATTCATCTGTGGAGAGCATAAATCAAAACATGCATTGATTAAAAAACGTTAAGAAATTAAATTAAATAAAAACAAGTGTTTTTAACTGAAAGTAAGGAGTGACATTAAAACATAAAACGAACAGAAATTACTTCATACATGAAAGCGGCTGTCTCCTCATCAATGCCCCGGTCTTCACGCTAAAGTCTGACTCTTCCTCTTAACTCTATTTTTTAAAACAGTAAAAAACTTCAGCGTAAAGAGCGGGGCGTTCATGAGGAAGCAGTCCCTTTCATATACGAAGTAATTTCTGTTCGTCTTAAGTTTTAATGTCACTCCTTACTTTCAGTTTTATTTTTTTTTAATTTAATTTGTAAGAAAACTTTGGTTTTCTAAGAATCCTCGAAGAAAGCTTTCAACTAAGTTCGCTGTTTAGTTTCGAATTAATGAAATGAGGTATTTTAAATAGCCTATCCCTAGGAAATAAAGTGGAAAAAACAATAAATTTTAAAATGCATTCTATGCATGCCGTCACAGTTGCATATACATGGGCATTTTGTACTTGAGAATGATAGTGCTCTTTTGCTCATTTTCTAATCTCCCTTGGTCGGTAACCAAGCTTTGCAAGACACTGTCAAATATATTATTATTTCTCGGCTGAAGCATCTCACCAAAGGAAGCTGTCAATCAAAACCTTTGACAAGACTTGATAATTGGTGCTATTTGAAGTTTTGACAATCGACGATCTCTAGAGAATTAAAAGACAGAAGGGTAACCTTACTTCAATTCTGAAGCTCGATGTTTTCAAGTTCACTTAATCACGGCCTTAACCATCTAAAGAATAACAGTAGATTTCTTCAAACAACATGGGGCAACTTCATTGAAATTGGCCTAGTTTGTCGAAAAAAGGAAATCCATTGAAACAAATCTTTTGGAGTCATATAGACAATATATCATACGATATCAAACAGTTCGTGGTAACGAACTGTAGTAAGGAGCGACCCGACTCAATAGTAACCAAAACTCTAAAAAACGGAATTTGATACCAATAGTTACATCAAAAGAATCGCATTTTAATGCTGATTTCAAATATATAAGTTTCATCAAGTTTAGTCCTACCCATCAGAAGCTATGAGCCTGAGAATTTGCCCTGTTTTAGAAAATAGGGGGAAACACCCCCTAAAAGTCATAGAATCTTAACGAAAATCACACCATCAGATTCAGCGTATCCTACTGTACATGTTCCAAGCTCCTATCGACAAAATGTGGAATTTTTTTTTTGCCAGAAGACAAATTGCGGATGCCTGTTTATTTGTTTGTTTGTTTTTTTTCTCAGGGGTGATCGTATCGACCCAGTGGTCCTAGAATTTTGCAAGAGGCCTCATTCGAACGGAAATGAAAAGTTCTAGTGCCCTTTTTAAGTGACCAAAAAAATTGGAGGGCACTTAGGCCCCCTCCCACGCTCATTTTTTCCAAAGTCGTCGGATCGAAATTCTGAGATAGTCATTTTATTCAACATAGTCGGGAAGCCTTATAACTATGTCTTTGGGGATGACTTACTCCCCCAGTCCCCGTGGGAGGGGCTGCAAGTTACAAATTTTGACCAGTGTTTGCATATAGTAATGGTTTTTGGGGAGTGGGTTATGTGGGTTATAAGAGGGGGTTATGTGGGGGATACTTTCCATGGGGGAAAGTCTCATGGGGGAAGAAAATTTCCATAAAGGGAGCGCAGCATTTTCTAGATTTATTTTTAAAAAAATGAAAAAATAAATATGCAAAAGTTTTTTCAACTGAAAGTAAGGAGTAGCATTAAAAATTAAAACGAACGGAAAATATTAAGCACGTAAGGGGTTCACCTCCTCCTAATACCTCATTCTTTACGCTAAAGCATTTTTAGTAATTTCAACTATTTATTCTACGGCCTTTATGATTCAGGGGACAAAATTTAAGCTTTAGTGTAAAGAGCGAGGTATTGACGAGTGGGTGAACCCTCTCATATACATAATAAAAATGTACGAATATAGAAGTTTGTTACGTAAGCTAATTCGTTAGTTACATATATCTTTTACTAATGAAAACGTTCGTAAAAAACTAAAAGTTTTAGTTACCTTTTTAAGTACCCAAAAAATTGGAGGGCAACTGGGCCTCCTCCCCCTCCTTTTTTCTCAAAATCATTCGATCAAAACTATGAAAAAGCCATTTAGCCATACTGTGATTTATTCCTAGCCAAATTTGCGGGTTATCCCCTCTGGCCAATTCAAATCCTAGAGGTAATGACGACGAATAGTGGAGACTACAAATTTACTGTTTTTTTGCTACGGCAAAAAACACGTTTTTTGCTACGGCGAAAAAGGGTCTGTTCCTTCTTCAACGCCCTACTCTTTGCGCTAAAGTTTGACTCTTTCTCTCAACTCTAATTGGTAAACAGTAAAATCTTTAGCGTAAAGAGCAGGGCGTTGAAGAGAGAATAGCCCCTCTCATATACGGTGTAATTTCTGTTCGTTTTAAGTTTTAATGCTGCTCCTTACTTTCAGTTAAAAAACTTGTTTTTTTATTTAATAGTTGTATGGATCAGAACATGATGTATGATCGTATAATACATTCACTGTTCTTATTGACTAAGATCAAATAGCTGACATTCTCGGTATTTGTGTTTTATTCAGAACACACTCAATAAGTGAAATTGGGTTCTTTTGTGAAACAAACTACGATGTAGGTACATTTTAATTAAATATTTTATTTATAGAGGTGAATAGGTTAGGTTAAGTTAGGTATTTTATTATTAGTTATTAGTTAGGTATTGGTATAAGTTAGGTATTTCAATCTTTGGCAAATCCAAAATCTTCATTTTAAAATCCATGTTCAGACACTATCTTCTATCATTATGCGTAGCAAACTAAATTGAGTTTGATCTCTGTGGCTGTGAAACCGGTTTTTCTCATAAAATGTACCTGTATCGTTTATTTCACGAAAGAACCCAACTTCACTTATTGAGCGTGTTGTGAATAATACACAAGTACCTTCTTTCCTTCAAAAAGTAGGCTTTTGATGTAGTTTCTTAGGCATAGCTAAACTTTGAATTATGTTTTACTTGTTTATAATGGCTGTAGTGAGTTGTGTCATGGATATTTCGTTAACCATAAATAAAAAACTGCACTTTTCGGTGTCAGACCTGTGTTATCACTACAATAAAAAAATACATCAGCCGAATTGTCCTCAACCGGAAGCTTCAACTAAACAACTTCACCGAAAAGGTGTTTGTTTTTTCTCTTTAAAATTCTTGTCTATTAACTTAACAAACATGATATGAAAACAGACATTGTGACATAATTCTATTAACTAGATGCTTCTGAAATGTCTCGAATAACCTCATTATGTATGTATGTATGCAAAAACGCCCATTCACAAAAATTAGGATGGAGGGGAATTTATTTTTAAAATTTAGGGGCTAGACAAATTTGTCATTTTTTAGTTTTATCAGTGAAAATACTAAAAGGATAAGAAATATATAAGGGACAAATAACCCATGCCTCCCCTTAATTGATGTCACTACATGTCTGCACGGTATAGCGTACATAGTATAGCGTACGCACGCCAAAACGTAAAAACAAATAAAAGACACTTTTCAAAATAGAATTGTTCGTTGAGAAAGCAATGCGGCTAAAAAGTAAAAGAGATCCTGATCCAATGAGAAATATATATTTTCAATGGACGAAGGCTCTCGAGAAGGAAATGTGAATAAGATCAAGGTGAATTATTGTAATGATAAGGGTTGTCATAAAACCGTGTCAGAGTATCTACGAAATTCACTTATCAACTGTTGTCATGCTATCTGCCAGTAATCAAGAGTTCAATGTAGCATTGTTCTTTGGAATTTCCCTCAGAATAGTAATTTTTAATCGGTATACCTGTGCCATTATTGTTTAAAAAAGAAGCGTAAAAACTGGATTTTGATAACTACTAATACACCAAAGGAATCGGCTTATTATGGCGATTATTTACATTCATTAAGTTTATTGTCACCCATGAAAAGCTAGGATTCTGGGAAAATTTGTCTGATTTTCAAAAAAGGTAGGAAACACCCTCAAAAAGTCAAGCTACCTTAACGAAAATCACACCCTCACAGCTCCTAAGTATAGAAATGTGGAATTGTGCAGTTTTTGCCAGAAGACAGATCACAGACGCGTATTTATTTTGTTTTTTTCCAGGGGTGATCGTATCGAGCCAATGGTCCCAAAAGATCGGGAGACAGCTAAGGAATAGAAATCAAAAGCTTTAGTACCATTTTAAAGTGACCAAAAAGACTGGGAGACAACTATCCCCTCCCCAAATCTTTTCTCCCCAAATATACCTAATCAAAAGTTTAATATAGTAATTTGCCGCTGGGGATGCAATGAACCTCCACAGTTGTTGGAGAAAGGACTGTAAATTATACAATTTGCTCATTTTTTACATATAGTGTTTATTATTGGAAAATATATGGAAGTTTGGTTTTTTTTGGGGGGATTTAATGGGAGGGTTTCCATGACAATAGTTTCCCGTGGGGTGGATTGTTTCCAGGTTAGTTTCCAGGGGAAAATTCACACAGAGGGTGAAGGATTTCCGGGCACGAGTTAAAAAATGGTCGAAATTGCTTAGGATTAAACAAGTTTTTTTTCAGCTGGAGCTATGTCAAAACCCAAAACAAACAGAAATTATTCCGTATATGAGAGGAATGTCCCTTCCTAAACCCTTACTCTTTACGCTTAAGTTTGATTTTGTCTCAATTCTGTATGAATGACTCCTGAAACGCAAGGCCCGGTGAATTCGAATAAATAGTATTTTCAAAGATCTTTAATATTTTAGCTTAGAGAGCTGTAATTAACGAAAGAATAGCCCCCCTCATATACTGAATAATTTCTTATTGTTTTAAGTTTTAAAGTTTCTCCTAATCTTCAGTTGAAAATTCTTGCTTTTATAATTAATTTTAAACAAAGAAGTGACTGGAAAATCTTAATTAAAAAAAAAATGAATTCAATCTTGGATTCAATTTATTGCCAGATTCTGGTGATCTGTTGATAATTTTGGGACAGGATGGTTGCGTAAAAGCGAAAAAAAGGATTGCCGCTGCACTTTCCCTGTCATAATAATAAAATGCATGCAGGTCAAAATTTTTTAACCTTCGAGAAATAACGCTTTTTTTGCTTTCAATATCATGTATTGTTCGTTCAGATCTTTAACCACCCACCATTGGAAAGGGTCTGATGGTTTCCAAACTAAACAAATTTTACCTCTAAAGTCATTCAAAAATTAGCACAGGACAAAAGATAAGGGAAATAACTTACCAACTGTATATCGTTATCAAGATCTTTGAGCTGTTTTGTATGAGCTGCTTTTAGCTTGTCCATTTCCTTGGATTGTTTTACAGCAAAATTCTTCCTTTCTTCAATAAATTTTTTCGTGTTATTTTGATTCTTTTCTCTTAGTCTCCTATCTTTTTCTGCTTTGTTTCTTAAAGTCTTGTCATTAGCTACTTCCTTGGCAGTTTCAACCGCCATTTTTGCTTGTTTGGCTTTCAACTCCTTGTTTTCTCTGAAAATATATTTATCGTCTATAGTTATTTATAAATTGATATTTTTAGAAAAAGAAACATTTATTTTACTTAGGCAGCATGAAGTGTTCCAACAACCTTTTGTTGGCTTCGCCAACAAAAGTGTTGCAGGAGCAAGAATTTGGTCCAGAATCCGAGGAAGAAATTTAAAATAATATATTACTTCGCAGCCAAATGTATTAAAACAAATAAAATGTAGATAAATTGGTACACGCACCTAGTCCCTTGCTTTGGTTTTGTTTCTTCTCTATCCATTAATTATAAATAGGTAATTTAGGGGATTAGCTCGTACAACTCATCAGTTTTTACTTAAGGAGGTACGGTAGTGCCCTACCAAGCTTCTACCACAAGTTTTCTGCACAAGTCTGCCTCCGCAGAGGCAAATCTTCACAAGTTTTGCCTCCTCCTTGGAGTTAGCTATCCTCTAATAATCTTGTCCTAATTGTACGTCCCTCTCCATAGCTGATATGGAACCGAACTTCTCGTATCCTCAAATGCTTTGGAAGCCAATAACAGGTATATCACTAGCAAGACATGCCAACCCTCTATCACTGAGGAGCACCATGGTATAAGAAAGGATTAACAAAAAAAAATACATAACTTGACTTTGTAGCCAGTTGAGCCGTATCCTTGTCAATTGTTATATATTGCATTATGTAAACTTGCATCTTCACCTAATCGTGGTTGCTGCGGTAGCTGCAACCTAGTAAATGATTAGTACTATGTATTTATCCCTAACATTCAGAGTCCTATTGCTGCATATAATCTTTACTATAATAATTGAAAAGCTAAGTCATTGCAATGCAACCATTATTTAATTATCTTGTTGCCAAGCGAAAACCACGTATCTGGCCAAATTTGTGCTTTTCACTTTTTTAGACAGTTCTACTCGTCGAAAAAATCTCCGTCGACTCGTGTGTATTTCGATCACCTCTGACTTAGTTTGGGAGATACAACCGAGCTAAAAAAAAAAACGTATCCAGGGCTAACATAGAGGGATGTCAAGCGGAAACCATATATCTCGCGGCTTCCACCATAGGGTATAAGTTGCCTCCGGTAGAAAAATGAATGCTAGAAGTGAAACAATAACAGCATAATCACAGGAAGATATTTGTTGTTCCTACTGAATTACGAACGCAAATTAACAGATTATTAGGCAAGTATGCTGATCACAATGCGGTGAACGTGATAAATTGAGATGATAAGTTTATTCTCGCACCTCAAGGGGTGGTGAAAGTGGTGAATGGTGGTGAGATTCTATTCAATGTACAATGTTTGTCAAAATGATGAATATTGATTTAATTAAAGGTTGGAAAATATGAAGAAAATTGTCTTTTTTCATAGATTGTCAAATCGTTTTGTCAACAGTGGCCATGGCGTCAAGACGGAAGAAGTACTGTTTAACATATATGGGCTGAAGGCTCTAATTGAGACTGTCAGACATTCCAAGGATTCAAACCGTAATTAATCAGGGTTTGACTATATATTCAGTACAATAACTCAGAACCCAACGCTACTCAGTCCGTTTTGAACGAATTACCTCATCAACCAGTTTAGATTTGTTGTAGCTAGTTGTTAAAAATAGCGACGAAGACCACACTGCCTTTCCATAACAAACAAATACAACGTAGAAACAATAGGGAAAGTTTTTTCAAGACAATGGAAATTATTTATGTAGATATTTCGGCCCTATGTCCAAGGGCCGTCTTCAGCACAATACAATACTATATCTATATATATAAAAATAAGTTGTCTGTCTGTGGATGGATGGATGGATCAGGTGACGTCACCTGAAAAAACTGGATTAGGTGACGTCAAAACTGAAAAAACTAAAAAAAGGCAAAAACTACAAAAAAAACTAAAAACTAATAAAAAAAATAAAAAAGCTAAAAAACTAAAAAAACTATAAAGGTAAAAACCAATAAAAAACTAAAAAAAAAACTGAAAAAACTAAAAAAAGGCAAAAACTACAAAAAAAAACTAAAAACTAATAAAAAAAGTAAAAAAGCTAAAAAACTAAAAAAACTAAAAAAACTAAAAAAAGGTAAAAAACTAAAAAAAATAAAAAATAAAAAAAAACTAAAAAAAAAGGAAAAAACTGAAAAATAAGCTAAAATAAAGGTAAAAACCAATAAAAAACTAAAAAAAAAAAAGGAAAAAACTAATAAATGACGACACTCAAAGAGAAAGCGACCAGGACAAAAGGAATGTTCGATTAGCAATCAACAAAGCACCGGGACACAGGGAGTATAAATGACGACCAGGACATAAGTAAAAAAAAAAAAAACTATCTATATATATAAAAATAAGTTGTCTGTGGATCTGTGGATCGTGGATCAGGTGACGTCACCTGAAAAAACTGGATCAGGTGACGTCAAAACTGAAAAAACTAAAAAAAGGCAAAAACTACAAAAAAAACTAAAAACTAATAAAAAAAATAAAAAAGCTAAAAAACTAAAAAAACTAAAAAAAGGCAAAAACTACAAAAAAAACTAAAAACTAATAAAAAAGCTAAAAAACTAAAAAAACTAAAAAAAAGGCAAAAACTACAAAAAAACTAAAAACTAATAAAAAAAATAAAAAAGCTAAAAAACTAAAAAAACTAAAAAAACTAAAAAAAGGTAAAAAACTAAAAAAACTAAAAACTAAAAAAAAACTAAAAAAGGTAAAAACCAAAAGAACTAAAAAAGAAAAAAATAAATGACGACACTCAAAGAGAAAGCGACCAGGACAAAAGGAATGTTCGATTAGCAATCAACAAAGCACCGGGACACAGGGAGTATAAATGACGACCAGGACACAAGTAAAAAAAAAATTAACAAAACTAAAAAGAAGGTAAAAACTACAAAAAAACTAAAAAGAAAAAAAAACTAAAAACTAATAAAAAAAACTAAAAAATCTAAAAATCTAAATAAACTAAAAAAGAAAAAAAAGGAAAAAAATAAAGGAGAAAAACAAAACTAAAAAACGAATGTATATACAGACCGGTACACCGGGATACAAATGACGACCGGGACACAGGGAATATAAATAACGACCGGGACACAGGGACACAACTACAACGGGGACACCGGGGGAAACAGGGGGATATAAATGACGACCGGGACAAAAAAACTAAAAAGAAAAAAAAACTAAAAACTAATAAAAAAAACTAAAAAATCTAAAAATCTAAATAAGCTAAAAAAGAAAAAAAAAGGAAAAAAATAAAGGAGAAAAACAAAACTAAAAAACGAATGTATATACAGACCGGGACACCGGGATACAAATGACGACCGGGACCCGGGACACAGGGAATATAAATGACGACCGGGACACAGGGACACAACTACAACGGGGACACCGGGGGAAACAGGGGGATGTAAATGACGACCGGGACACCGGGACAGGGAATGGTCGATTAGCAATCACCATCAACAAAGCTCAAGGGCAATCATTAGAATCATGAGGTATAGATCTGAATACAGATTGTTTTCCCATGGACCATTATATGTTGCATGTTCAAGAGTCGGTAAACCTGACAATCTATTTATATGCAAAGACAATGGGACAGCAAAGAATGTTGTATATTCGCAAGTTTTACGTAGTTAAAACCATATATATATATCTATCTATATTCACAGGTGGGACATAGGGACACAACTACAATGGCGCGTAACTATTATGGCGCGTAACGACTTACGCGCGCGGGGGGGCTTGGGGGGGGCGCGAAGCGCCCCCACCAACTAGGTGTTGGGGTGGCGCGAAGCGCCACCCCAACAGCTAGTATATATATAAAAGAACTTACTTCGGCCCTATGTCCAAGGGCCGTCTTCAGCACAATACAATACTATATATATATAAAAGAACTTACATCAAATTGTGAGAATTAAAACTGAATATAAAAACACACCACAAGATTCTTTATACTCAAATTTAATTAAAAATGATCTAACAAAATATTTTACTAAACCAATTTATAATAGTACTGAACCAACTACGAAAAGGCCTTTGAGACAGGCTGCTAAACAAGCAAGATTAGCTTTAAGAAATTGCATCTAATCATTTTATTCTCTTTAGTTTGAATGAGTTTATATTTCTTCATTTCATTCTTTTCGCCAGTCCTGGTTGAACTTCGCTGAAGTAAGGATGCTAGGGCTATATTTAAAAAAAAAATTGTTTTAATAAGTGTTTTTATATTCAGTTTTAATTCTCACAATTTGATGTAAGTTCTTTTATATATATATATAGTATTGTATTGTGCTGAAGACGGCCCTTGGACATAGGGCCGAAATATCTACATAAATAATTTCCATTGTCTTGAAAAAACTTTCCCTATTGTTTCTACGTTGTATTTGTTAGCTAGTTGTTCGAATGGTGAAGGTATCAGCCTTAAAGCTTTTGATTCAGAGAGTGAGGAAATAGACAAAACTAGTCCACAAGATACCAGAGAGGTAATTTCAGACAAGGAACAAGCCCCTCTTCCAGATCAAGCGTCTGAATCTGCATCAAGAAGGTGAGGGATGTCTTCCACTTAAAAAATGTGCAAATAAAAGAAAGCAAAGACAAATCTTGAGCCTGAGGAAAAGAGTATTAAAGAGAAGGGAAGAAAGTTGGATGTAAAACTATGGCAACAAAAATCAGTTGAGAGATTGGCAATACAATCCAACAGGAAGATTGGTAGTGTGTTCATTCTCATTGTGAATTTTGTGTCAGAGAAAACCCTCATGTTAGAAACAAGAAGAACATATTTATAAAATTTAAGCCCTTTGACAATTGAAACAAGAAAAAAAAATTGTCAAAAAAAATACAGCTCTCTGAATTGTTGTTTCACTGACATTTAATCAGACGTACACGGGAAGGCAGCTCATAATGCTATCATATAATTTGCTGTGCGGGATGCAAACTAACATAAAATTCCGTTTGTGAGCTCAAGTCAGCAAATTTCACAAGAAGCTCATAAGTTTAAAAGTTTCTTACTTATTTTGGGGATATAGATGAAAAGTAGGCTAGATTTGGCCGCCAGAAACAAGTGCTAAAGGCAGCTTACATTGTGTAAATCTCTATTTGGGAAGATACAGATTTGGGACTTTTGCAAAAACAAGATGATTCCACAGCCATTCCATCATAAATATGAAAATTTTCAAATTTCGAAGGATGTGAAAGACTCCATTTTTGAGACTGATGAAGACGATGAAGTTGGGAACAAGAAGAATAATTTAAAGAAAAGCCAGCGATTGAATGATTTGTGGTCTGCATCTTTTGTATTTGGATTTTGGATAAAAACAGTTTAACTGAATTGCATGGTTTCGCTTTACATCGACAATCTCTTCATAACCACATGGAGAAAAATTGTCTTTGCCTCTAACGCATTGGAAATAAAGGATACATAAAATAAAAATATTTCTTTAAGTCCAAAATATGTAACAGAAACCAATAATAGGTACACAAACTGGGGAAAATTGCAACCTCCTCTTAGAAAAGGATTATTACAATCTAACAGCCGAATTTTATTTTCAAGTCTCTAAGTTATCTCAACACTTTTAACCTAAATTCTCTCTTTCAATTGCAGATAAAAAATGAAGCTGCTAACTCTTATAAAGCCTTTTAAATAATATATCTTTTAAAAGAACTCAAAATTGCAATATAATATTATCGAATCTATTTGGTACTTTGAAGCTATACTTCGATGTTCATAATGATGCTACGATAGACACACCTGCTAAAATATGCATCGGAAGCCAATAATAGGTATACTTACTAGCAATTTATTTGGCGATAGGACCGGGTAACCGTCACCCATTATAAGCACTTTTCAATGTTAATTCAACTTCAATTTGAAACTGCTGATTACCTGCTCGAACGGAGCAAAAGCAATCAAAAGCAAAAACTTGGCTCGATGGAAAGAAAGCTGGACTGATCAACTTCAGATAGTTCAATCCAAAATAAACTGTGAAACTTTACTTTAACTTACGCACTCTAGGCCTGGCTCCAGTACAAGCGAAAACCACCCTTTTTGGCCTCAGGCAAGAATTAATCCAATTAATCCAAATGGCTTTCAAAAGAGCCATATCATATTCGTCAATCCTCCTGATTTCCACACTTTCTGTAAAAACTGCGTAGGTTATGCCCTTACCAATTTCTTGGAATAAGCTAAAATTTACAAACTAGGAAAAAAAAACAGGACAAAACCAAATTGTTGTTCCTACAACACATTAACGATCGATAATAAGCAAGGCTGATTATACGGTGGCTATGAATAAAACCAAAAAGCAGTGCACCAGCTATGAATTCCCTCTAAAGTGTGAAAAACCACATAAATCATTAGTTTTTGCTTAGATAACCACTAAAGTAGTTTCAAGAAATTTTTCTTTCAAAAATTGGACCCACTAAATACAGCCTGGCTCTACCATTCAAACATCTTGGGGGTCCTCTGCCTCAATAAAACAGTGGATACGGACCCGAGAATAAGAACCTGACAATATGAATAGGATAGACCACCAACACACAAAGAGTAAATTGAAATTTTTATTTTAAATTTTAATATGATTACCTTCCTTTAAAACCGCGCTTTAAATTAAATGTGTTTAATCGTCTTTCATACCATCTGATTCCTCCTATTGGTATTTATCATGTTTGATCTTAGTTTCACCAAGAAAAAAGTGTGGTAAAATTCTAGCTTAGGGGCTTCTTACTACCTTGGAAATTAGTTGGGCAAGGTGAATGGAACTTCAGAACTGAATCCCTGGCAAAAATTTACCTCGGGAAGGTGTTACAAATCTACTATGCCCATTATTTATCATGTCTAAGGGTTAGAAGATTGCATGTATGACAGGTATACCTATCTAAATTATGGCAAAAAAATATTTTACCTTTATTTTGAGTTTTCAATTGCTTTTTAATTGGCTTTAAATTTTGAAAATACAATTCTTGCTATCCCCGGAGGATTTTTATCTATATCAAGGATGTTTTCATAAATTAAAAAACAAGCATATTTATTGATGTTCAAAACCTTATAAATTGAAATTGAGCAAAGGTATGAGGCTCAAAACACTTTTCTTGAGCATCGTTCGAACAGTATATCTATTTTACAAAATTTCACTGTTATAACACCAATATTTCCCAAGGTCGTCAATGATCAGGGCCCTCTGGAGGGAGAAGAAGTGGATGTAAGTGCTTTACAATGTCTTCTCAGGAGATTATTAAGGCTCTGGATGCATTCCTGAGAGTTTCTTTCAGCTAAATCAACTGCTTTCCGAAATTGCCAAAAAAGTTGAAAACTAGGATTTTCCAAAAGTGATGGGTGAGGGGAGGGGTATTAAAAGATTATTCAAAATTAAATCTTTTACCTTTCAAATTTAGCTTCAAGGCTTTTGATCTGCACTTGTTGTGCCGCCTCCATTAGCGTCTTCAAAATATCTTTTTGACTGTTCAATTGATCTTTAAGCAGTGTCCACTCTTCCTTTAGTTGATTTCCAACCATTTCTGACCATTCTGTCGTTTGTTCCCTGACTAGCTGAAGAATTGCTGGATCCTTGGCTAAATCTTCACTTCTAGGAATAAAGTCATCAGTAGCTATAGAACTCACAGGTTTTATTATAGGAGTAAATATTAATGATAATTTAACCGTTTTAAAATATGATTAAATAAAAAAATTAAGTTTTTTTTAACTGCAAGTAAGGAGCGACATTAAAACTTAAAAACAAACAGAAATTATTCCATATATGAAAGGGGTTGTCCCCTCCTCAACGCCTCGCTCTTTACGCTAAAGTTTTTATTGTTTTAAAAATTAGAGTTGTGAGAAACAGTCAAGCTTTAGCGTAAAGAGCCAGGCGTTAAGGAGAGGTCAACCCCTTTTGTATACGGAATAATTTCTGTTCGTTTTAATGTCGCTCCTTACTTGCAGTTAAAAAAACTTGTTTTTTTTATTTAATTTCTGAATGTTTTTGAATTAATGCATGTTTTGATTTTGGCTCACCGCATATGAATAATTAAAACAAAATTTGCATATTATTTTTTTTCGGCTTACTGGCTTTCTCATAGTTTTGATCAGACAATTTTGATAAAAACAAGAGCTAAGAGCTCATATGGCACTTATGACGAGGTCGGAAGAGCCAAGAGCCAAGAGCTCATACGGCATGAGATCTAGCAAAATTCTAAGAATCAATAGATTGATTTAAAAGGGAAATCAGAGGCTTAATGCCGGTCGGGATTTAAAATAAGAGCTCTGAGATACGAGATCCTTCTAAATGTCAAAATTCATTAAGATCCGATCACCCACTCGTAAGTTCAAAATACCTCATTTTTCTCTAGTTTTTCCTCTCCCTTCAGCCCCTCAGATGGTCGAATCGGAGAAAATGACTTTATCAAGTCAATTTTTGCAGGTCCCTGAGACGCCTACCAATTTTCATTGTCCTAGCACGTCCAGAAGCACCAAACTCGCCAAAGCACTGGACCCCCCCCCCCAACTCCTCCAAAGAGAGCGGATCCAGTCCAGTTACGTCAATCACGTATCTACGACATTTGCTTATTCTACCCACCATGTTTCATCCTGGCCTCTCCACTCTAAGCGTTTTCCAAGATTTCCGGTTTCCCCCTCCAACTCCCCCCAATGTCGCCGGATCTGGTCGGGATTTAAGATAAGAGTTTTGAGACTTAAGTTCTTTCTAAATATCAAATTTCATTAAGATTTGGTCACCTGTTTGTAAGTGAAAAATACCTCAATTTACTAACTTTTCCGTATTAACACCCACCCCCAACTCCCCTAAAGAGAACGGATTCAGTCTGGTTATGTCAATAACGTATCTAGGACTTGTGTTTATTCTTAGGACCAAGATTCATCCCGACCTCTCTACTCTAAGAGTTTTCCAAGATTTTTCATTCCCCCTGCAACTCCCCCCCAATACCACCGGATATAGTCGGGATTTAAAATCGGAGCTCTGAGACACATGGTCCTTCTAAATATCACATTTCGTTAGGATCCGTCACCCATTCGTAAGTTAAAAATACCTCATTTTTTTCAATTTTTCCTTTCCCTCCAGCCCCCCAGATGGTCGAGTCGGGAAAACAATTGTTATCAAGTTAATATGTGCAGGTCTCTGACACGCCTACCAATTTTCACCGTCCTAGCACACCCAGATGCACCGAACTCACCAAAGCACTTGAAATCCCCCCAACTCGCCCAAAGAGAACGGTTCCGGTCCAGTTATGTCAATTACGTATCTAGAATTTGTGCTTATTCTTCCCATCAAGTTTCATTCCGATCTCTCCACTCTAAGCGTTTTCCAAGATTTCCGGTTTCCAAGATTTCTGTTTCCTCCTTCCAACCCCCTATGTCTCTGGATCCGAATTGAATAGAAAATGGAGCATCTGAGACATAAGATCTTTCTAAATATCAAGTTTCATTAAGATCCGATCACCCATTCGTTAGATAAAGACACCTCAATTTTCACGTTTTCCAAGAGTTCCGGTTTTCCCCTCCAACTCCCACCAATGCCACCGGATCTGGTGGGGATATAAAATAAAGAGCTCTGAAGCACAAGACCCTTCTAAATATCAAATTTCATTAAGGTTTGATCACACGCTCGTAAGCTACAAATACCTCATTTTCCTAATTTTTCCGAATCAGCCCCCCTCCCAACTGCCCCAAAGAGAGCCAATCCGATCTGGTTATGTCAATTACCTAAATAGGGCTTTTGCTAATTCTTCCCACCAAGTATCATCACGATCTCTCCACTCTAAGCGTTTTCCAAGGTTTCCGGTTTCTTCCTCCAACTCCCCCCAATGTCACCGGATCCGGTCAGGATTTAAAATAAGAGCTCTGAGACACGAGGTCCTCCCAAATATCAAATTTAATTAGGATCCTTATCTTAGGATCCTTAAGTCACCGGATCTTTATCCTAGCTTGAATAGAAAATGAATAGAAAATGGAGCATCTGAGACATAAGATCTTTCTAAATATCAAGTTTCATTAAGATCCGATCACCCATTCGTTAGATAAAGACACCTCAATTTTCACGTTTTCCAAGAGTTCCGGTTTTCCCCTCCAACTCCCACCAATGCCACTGGATCTGGTGGGGATATAAAATAAAGAGCTCTGAAGCACAAGACCCTTCTAAATATCAAATTTCATTAAGGTTTGATCACGAGCTCGTAAGTTACAAATACCTCATTTTCCTAATTTTTCCGAATCAGCCCCCCTCCCAACTGCCCCGAAGAGAGCCAATCCGATCTGGTTATGTCAATTACCTAAATAGGGCTTTTGCTTATTCTTCCCACCAAGTATCATCACGATCTCTCCACTCTAAGCGTTTTCCAAGGTTTCCGGTTTCTTCCTCCAACTCCCCACAATGTCACCGGATCCGGTCAGGATTTAAAATAAGAGCTCTGAGACACGAGGTCCTCCCAAATATCAAATTTAATTAGGATCCTTATCTTAGGATCCTTAAGTCACCGGATCTTTATCCTAGCTTATCTGGAAGTGCCCAAACTAGCAAAACCGGGACAAACATACCGATAGACAGACCGACAGACAGACCGACAGAATTTGCGATCGCTATATGTCACTTGGTAAATACCAAGTGCCATAAGAAAGGGTGGGAGAAGGGGCCTAGTTGCCATCCAATTTTTGGTTACTTAAAAAGGCAACTAGAACTTTTTTTTATGAACGTTTTTATTTGTAACAAATATACGTAACTTACGAATTAACTTACGTAACGAACTTCTATATTTATATATTTTAATTACGTATATGAAGTGGTTCTTCCCTTCGTCAATACTTCACTCTTTACACCAAAGCTTGAATTTTGTCCCAACTCTTTAAGAAATACCCCTGAACTACAAAGGTTCGCAAGTTAAAAATACCTCATTTTTTCTAATTTTTCCGAAATACCGAAATAGGTCCCCTCAACTCTCCCAAAGAGAGTGAATTCGGTCCAGTTATGCCAATCATGTATCTAGGACTTGTGCTTATTTTTCCCACCAAGTTTCACCCGATCTCTCCACTCTAAGCGTTTTCCAAGATTTGCGGCTCCTCCTCCTCAACTCCCCCCGATGACACTGGATCCAGTTGGGATTTAAAATAAGAGATCTGAGTTACAAGATCCTTCTGAATATCACATTTCATTAAGATCCGATCACTCCTTCGTAAGTTAAAAATACCTCATTTTTTCCAGTTTTTCCGAATTGAATGTCCCCCCACTCCCCCCTCCCCACAGGTGGTCCAATCTAGGAAGCAACCATCTTTATTTTAATTTGGTTTGGTCCATGATACGCACGCTAAATTCATCGTCCTAGCTTATCTGGAAGTGCCCAAACTAGCATTACCGGGACAAACATACCGACAGACAGACCGACAGAATTTGTGATCGCTATATGTCACTTGGTAAATGCCAAGTGCCATAAAAATGGGTGGGGGAGGAAGCCTAGTTGCCGTCCAGTTTTTGGTTACTTAAGAAGGCAACTAGAACCTTTTTTACGAACGTTTTTTATTAGTAACAAATTTTAGGGTTCTCCCCTTCGTCAATACTTCACTCTTTACACTAAAGCTTGAATTTTGTCCCAACTCTTTAAAAATGACCCCTGAATCACAAAGGCCGTAAAATAAATAATCGAAATTACAAAAATACTTTAGCGTAAAATGTGAGGTATTGTGGAGGAGATGGACCTCCTCATTTGCAAAATAATTTCTGTTCTTTTTAGGTTTAATTCTGCTCCTTACTTCCAGCTGAAATTTTTTTTATTTATTTAATTTCTCAGTTTTGTTTTTAAATAATGCTAGAAAATCCTGTAGGCCCTTCATGGAAATTCTATTCCCTCATGATAAATTCCTCCATGAAAAGATCCTCCAACGTAGCTCCAACTTTTCCTCCCCTGAGGAAAAAAAACAAAAAACAAAAAACTAACAAATAAACACGCATCCGTGATTTGTGCTCTCGCAAAAAATACAAAATTCCACATTCTTTTAGACAGGAGCTTGAAACTTCTACAGTAGGGTTATCTGATATATTGAATTTGATGGTGTGATTTTCGTTAAGATTCAATTACTTTTATTTGGTGTTTCCCCCTATTTTCGAAAATAGGGCAAATTTTCTCAGGCTTGTAACTTTTGATGGGTAAGACTAAACTTGATGAAACTTATATATTTAAAATCAACATAAAAATGTGATGTAACTACTGATACCAATATTCCGTTTTTTACAGTTTCAGACACTATTGAGCCGGGCCGCTCCTTACTGCAGTTCGCTACTACGAATTGCCTGATAAAAGCAATTATTTTGTTATAAGAGCAAGTCCGAAGCAAAATACAAATATTTTGTAATTACCAGTTTTTTTGCTTTTTACAAAATCTAATGTCTCAAATGATTTAATGATCAAAAATATTTGATCATTGAAGCTAGTCCGATTTCTAGCAACGATATGTACAAAGCTTCAAACTTTTGGTTTTCTTTTTTAATGTGTTTGAATTGCTGTACCGGGACACAGGGACACAACTACAACGGGGACGCCGGGGGCACAGGGGGATATATAAATGACGACGGGGACACAGGAAATTTCCGATTAGTAATCACCATCAACAAAGCTCAAGGGCAATCATCAGAATAATGAGGTATAGATCTGAATACGGATTGTTTTTCCCATGGACAATTTTATGTTGAATGTTCAAGAGTCAGTAAACCTGACAATCTATTTTTATGCACAGACAATGGGACATCGAAGAATGTTGTATATTCGCAAGTTTTACGTGGTTAAAAACATATATATATCTATCTATATTCACAGGTGGGACACAGGGACACAACTACAATGGCGCGTAACTACTATGGCGCGTAACGAGTTGCGCGCGCGAGGGGGCCTGGGGGGGCACGAAGCGCTCACACAAACTAGGTGTTGGGGTGGCGCGAAGCGCCACCCTAACAGTATATATATATATATATATATATATATATATATATATATATATATATATATATATATATATATATATATATATATATATATATACTAGCTGTTGGGGTAACACCAACACCTAGTTGGTGGGGGCGCGCCGACCAAGCCCCCCCCCGCGCGTAAGTCATTATGCTCCATATTAGTTACGCGCCATTGTAGTTGTGTCCCTGTGTCCCACCTGTAAATAAAGATAGATATATGTATATTTGATTTTAACTACGTAAAACTTGCGAATATACAACATTCTTCGCTGTCCCATTGTCTGTGCTTATAAATAGATTGTCAGGTTTACCGACTCTTAAACATGCGACATATAATTGTCCATGGGAAAAACAATCCGCATTCACATCTATACCTCACTATTCTAATGATTGCCCTGGAGCTTAGTTGATGGTGATTGCTAATCGAACATTCCCTGTGTCCCCTCCGTCATTTATTTATCCCCCCTGTGCCCCCCGGCGTCCCCTTTGTAGTTGTGTCCCTGTGTCCCGATCGTCATTTATATTCCCTGTGTCCCGGTCGTTATTTGTGTTCCGGTTTCCCAGTCTGTAATTTCTCTTTGAGTGTCCAGGTCGTCATTTATATTCCCTGTGTCCCGGTCGTCATTTGTGTCCCGGTCTGTAAATTCGTCAGTCGACAAACATAACGTGAGTCGACAAACAACTTCGTGACGGCATAATGCTCAATCCTTATAATGACGTCAGGTCAGTCGACAAACATGACGTGAGTCGACAAACAACTTCATGACGGCATAATGCTCAATCCTTATAATGACGTCAGTCGACACACAAACCTGACGTCAGTCAACAGACAAACAACTTATTTTTATATATATAGATAGATATAGATGTGTCCCGGTCGTTATTTGTGTCCCGGTATCCCAGTTTGTAATTTCTCTTTGAGTGTCCCGGTCGTCATTTATATTCCCTGTGTCCCGGTGTCCCGGTCGTCATTTGTGTCCCGGTCTGTAATTTCGTCAGTCGACAAACATGACGTGAGTCGACAAACAACTTCATGACGGCATAATGCTCAATCCTTATAATGACGTCAGTCGACACACAAAAATGACGTCAGTCAACAGGCAAACAACTTATCTATATATATAAAAATAAGTTGTCTGTCTGTGTGTCTGTGTGTCAGGTGACGTCATGTTTCTGTGTCGACTGACGTCATGAAGTTAGTTGTCGTCATTTTTGCAATGACGGTGACGTCATTAAAGATATTTAATCATGAAGTTAGTTGTCGTCATTTTTGCTATGACGGTGACGTCATTAAAGATATTTAAGACATATATGTTCACGTAGAAATCTATTAATGTTTAGCTTTAAAATGACTGATGAACTTACAATGGCAAAAGCCGATGAAGATGCTCAAAGAGTCTATGCCAAAAAACTTGCTGCTGATAGAGAAAGTCAGAAAAGAAAGCGTGCCGAGGAATCAAAAGAAGAGCATGGAAACAGGCTTGAGGCTGATAGAGAAAGAAAGAACAGAAAGCGTGCCGAGGAATCAAAAGAACAGCAAGGAAACAGGCTTGAGGCTGATAGAGAAAGAAAGAACAGAAAGCGTGCCGAGGAACTACCAGAGCAACGCGAAAGCAGACTTGCTGCTAAAAGAGAAAGTGAAAAAAGAAGGCGTGCCGAGGAATCACAAAAACAGCAAGAAATCAGGCTTGCTGCTGATAGAGAAAGTAAGAAAAGAAAGCGTGCCGAGGAATCACAAGAACAGCAAGAAATCAGGCTTGCTGCTGATAGAGAAAGTAAGAAAAGAAAGCGTGCCGAGGAATCAGGGAACCTGAAAGTTATCGCCTGGCATTCAGGTACAGCCCAGTCGATGATTATAGCTTGAGTAGATGTGTTCAAATCGGGACTATGTCTAAAATTTGTCCCTATTGCAAGGCCTTGAAATTCAATGGTGAAACAATGGGAATGTGTTTCGCCTCAGGAAAAGTTAAACTTCATCTATTGGCTGCACCACCAGAGCCATTGAAGACTTTCCATACTGGAACTACGTCAGAATCTAAGCGTTTTTTGTCACAGATCAGAAAATACAACTCATATTTCCAAATGACGTCGTTTGGAGCCCAAATCGAAAATCCAGATCAATTTATGTCTACTTTCAAAGTAAAAGGGCAAATTTACCATAGAGCAGGGTCCCATCTACTATTCTCAGGCGAGAATCATAAATTTATACAATTGTACTTCATCAGTGATAGAAATTCTGAATTGAATGCACGTTGCGAAATTTCTCCCAACGTTGAAAGGACAATCGTTTCCCAATTGCAACATCTTTTCCACGAAAATAATAATTTAGTGCGTCTGTTCAAAACAGCCATCGATTTGATGCCTACTGATACGCATAAAATTGTTATTTCCGCTGACAAAATGCCTCCTGGCCAACATGTGCGTAGATACAATGCTCCAACTATCGACGAAGTGGCAATCGTTATGGTCGGTGATCAGTTTTTACCTCGAGATATTATTCTTCATAAGCGAAACGCTCAGTTGTTAAGAATTGCTGAAACTCATCGATGCTACGATGCCCTACAATTTCCTATCATTTGGATGGATGGAGATGGAGCCGACGGCTATCACTTTAATATTAAATTGATGAATCCAGCCACTAACAAAGAAATGAATAAGAAATGCAGTGCAATGCATTATTATTCCTATAGACTAATGATTCGGCAGGATGAAGAAAATTATATTTTTAAATGCCGTGAATTGTTTCACCAATTTGTCGTTGATATGTATGCTAAAATTGAATCAGAACGTTTGCTATATATCCGCCTGAATCAGACCAAGCTCCGCTCTGAACAATACATTCATTTGCGAGATGCAGTTATAAATGACGGTAATACCACAAACGTTGGAAGATTAACAATTTTACCTTCGTCATATGCTGGCAGTCCCCGTCATATGCATGAATATGCTCAAGATGCTATTGCGTATGTTCGTCTCTATGGTCGTCCAGATTTATTTATTACATTTACATGTAATCAATCTTGGGACGAGATACTGCACTTTTACTTCAAGGACAATCGGCGGTTCATAGGCATGACATTACGACCCGTGTCTTCCGGCAAAAGTTGAAATCACTGATAAACTACATAGTAAAACTTGAAGTGTTTGGGCCAGTGCGATGCTGGATGTACTCAGTGGAAAGGCAAAAACGAGGTTTGCCACACGCACATATACTAATCTGCTACATAAAAAAATTACTTCGAACGAAATTGATGATGTGATTTCCACTGAAATACCTGATAAAAATGTCGATAAGGGGTTACATGATATTATTGTAAAAAATATGATACATGGACCTTGCGGTGCACTGAACGAAAATTCACCATGCATGGCCAAAGGAAGGTGCACAAAGCAATATCCTCGACTTTTAGTATCAAACACAATTACTGGCAATGATGGTTACCCACAATATAGAAGAAGATCTACTGAAGATGGCGGTAAAACAGCAATAATAAAGAAGCGTAACGGTACCACCATCGAAGTAGATAACCAGTGGGTTGTTCCATATTCCCCATTATTATCAAAAACATTTAATGCACACATAAACGTTGAATACTGTAACTCCGTAAAGGCAATCAAATACATATATAAATACGTCAACAAAGGCAGTGACATGGCAGTTTTTGGCTTGCAGCCCGAAATCAAAGATTTCGACGAAATCGTACAATATCAGGCTGGAAAATACATAAGCAGTAATGAAGCTGTTTGGCGAATTCTTTCATTTCCGATACATGAACGTAGTCCAGCTGTTGTTCACTTAGCGGTACATTTACAGAATGGTCAACGTGTTTATTTCACGGAAACCAACGTGCAACAAAGAGCCCTGAATCCACCGGATACAACATTCACAGCTTTTTTTTCGCTTTCCAAAAATGATTCTTTTGCAAAAAACTGCTGTATACTGAAGTGCCTTCGTATTACACATGGAATACTAAAAATAAAGTATTTGAACGTCGAAAACAGGGTAAGTCAGTCGACGGCCAACCTACCATCTTCAAAGATACCACGATAGGAAGACTCTACACCGTTCACCCCAATCAACATGAATACTTCTTTCTACGCCTGCTTTTGGTGAATGTACCCGGTCCGACATCCTTTGAGTATTTGAGAACTGTAAACGGTACTATACATGACACTTACCGTAGTGCATGCCAAGCTCTGAATTTATTGGAGAATGACCAACACTGGGATAACTGCATCAATGACGCGTGCGAAACGTCAACCCCAAGTCAAATTCGTGCATTGTTTGGCATCATTTTAACAACTTGCTCTCCATCAGCTCCTACAGAGTTATGGGAAAAATATAAGTCAAAAATGTCCGAAGATATACTCCATCGAAAACAGTTAGGGACGTCAGATATGACTTTTGATTTTACATCTGAAATTTATAACTACACTTTAGTTATTATAGAAGATTTGTGCGTACGTATGGCAAACAAACCTCTTCAGGATTTGGGAATGCCTTCACCTAACCGTATCGCTGCTGTTTCGACATATGTAGAATTGGATCGTGAACAAAGTTACAGTACGAGTGATCTATTGTCGTATGTACAAAATAACATTTCCAAGTTAACGTCTGAGCAAAAAGTCATTTATGATACGATAATGCATTGTGTCGATAACAACGTTGGAGAAATTTTCTTTTTGGATGTGCCAGGAGGTACTGGTAAAACGTTTGTGATAAAACTGATTCTGGCATCAATTCGATCAAAAAATGATATAGCGTTGGCAATTGCGTCGTCCGGAATAGCCGCAACATTGCTGCCTGGTGGAAGAACTGCTCATTCCGCTTTGAAATTGCCTCTGAATTTGTATTCTACAGAAACTCCCACGTGCAATATTTCCAAATCATCTGGGATGGGTAAAGTATTGCAGCAATGCAAATTTATTATTTGGGATGAGTGCACAATGGCACACAAAAAATCGCTCGAGGCTTTGGATCAATGCTTGAAAGATTTGAGAGGGAAGTCGAAACCCTTTGGCAGCACATTAATATTGCTTGCGGGAGATTTCAGGCAAACATTACCTATTATACCTAGATCAACTCCTGCAGACGAAATGAATGCTTGCCTGAAAAATTCTAGTTTATGGACACACGTAAAAATATTAAAATTAACTACAAATATGCGTGTCCAATTGCAAAACGATGACTCTGGTCAAACATTTTCAGATCAATTGCTGGCAATTGGAAACGGGAAGCTCCCAGTAGACTCAATTTCAGGACGTATACAACTACCTGCTGATTTCTGTAATTTAGTGACGTCCAAAAATGAATTGATTGAAAAAGTATTTCCGAATATTCTAAGAAATTATAAAAATAATAAATGGTTAAGTGAAAGAGCGATTCTCGCACCCAAAAATATAGACGTCCACGAAATCAACAATATTGTTTTGACCAAGATTCGAGACCAGGCAGTCCTTTACAAGTCAGTCGACACAGTTTTGGAACCAAATGAAGCGGTTAATTATCCATCTGAATTTTTAAATTCCATAGATCTTTCTGGGTTTCCACCACACGCACTACAACTAAAAATAGGTATACCAATAATACTTTTAAGAAATATCAACCCACCAAAGCTTTGCAATGGCACGCGACTTGCCGTAAAAAAAACAATGGAAAACCTAATAGAGGCCACAATCTTGACAGGGCCTTTTGAGGGTGAGGCTGTTCTTATTCCTCGCATTCCCATGATTCCAACGGATCTGACTCTGGTCAAACATTTTCAGATCAATTGCTGGCAATTGGAAACGGAAAGCTCCCAGTAGACTCAATTTCAGGACGTATACAACTACCTGCTGATTTCTGTAATTTAGTGACGTCCAAAAATGAATTGATTGAAAAAGTATTTCCGAATATTCTAAAAAATTATAAAAATAATAAATGGTTAAGTGAAAGAGCGATTCTCGCACCCAAAAATATAGACGTCCACGAAATCAACAATATTGTTTTGACCAAGATTCGAGACCAGGCAGTCCTTTACAAGTCAGTCGACACAGTTTTGGAACCAAATGAAGCGGTTAATTATCCATCTGAATTTTTAAATTCCATAGATCTTTCAGGGTTTCCACCACACGTGCTACAACTAAAAATAGGCGTACAAATAATACTTTTAAGAAATATCAACCCACCAAAGCTTTGCAATGGCACGCGACTTGCCGTAAAAAAAACAATGGAAAACCTAATAGAGGCCACAATCTTGACAGGGCCTTTTGAGGGTGAGGCTGTTCTTATTCCTCGCATTCCCATGATTCCAACGGATCTGCCTTTTCAATTTAAAAGATTGCAATTCCCAATTCGATTAGCATTTGCAATCACCATTAACAAAGCTCAAGGTCAATCATTAGAAAAATGTGGTATAGATCTTAATACTGATTGTTTTTCCCATGGACAATTGTACGTTGCATGTTCGAGGGTCGGTAAACCTGACAATCTATTTATATGTAGCGACAATTGGACAGCGAAGAATGTTGTATATTCGCAAGTTTTACGCAGTTAATTTGTATTGTATCTATCTATCTAAATATCTATATAAAAACGAGTTGTGTGTATGCATGTTTGTTTGTTTGTAAAAAGAGCGTTTGCATATGACGTCATTATTAGTACATACGGCTTTGTATATGCACAGACAATGGGAAAGCCAAGAATGTTGTATATTCGCAATTTTTACGTAGTTTGAAACACATATATAAATCTATCTATATTCACAGGTGGGACACAGGGACACAACTACAATGGCGCGTAACTAATATGGCACGTAACGACTTACGCGCGCGGGGGGGCTTGGGGGGGCGCGAAGCGCCCCACCAACTAGGTGTTGGGGTGGCGCGAAGCGCCACCCCAACAGCTAGTTTTTATATATATAGATATGTGGTTGTTGGCTGACGTTAGTTTGGCAAGTTTAGGTAAAATATAATATAAACAACATGTCATTGACAAATGTAAGCATGGCAAAATATGGATGATAATGACGAATAAAAACAAATCGAATAGTATAAAAAATTACTTTTTTCCTTTGCAAAGTTTCTCAATCGCCGTAACTTGACTCTTCTGAATTCCAAGTTTGTCTTTCAATTGTTTCTTCTTCATTGTTTCATAGTCTTTCTGATGCTTTTTTGTTGCCTTGGCGAAACCTTTGTCATTTCTCAAGCTTTCTAATGTCACTGGATCAAATTTCATCTCTTCTACAAATGGAAAGTAATAATGTTCTTTTTAACTTAGATTGACCAAACACAATATTTAGGTTCTGTAAAACGACTCCTACAAAAAACTGAAAATCGGACGAGCCTCTGTTTGATTTTTATTAGTGGGATTTAGTGTTCAGCTTAAATATGAGAGTCAAAGATAGGTGGCTCTACCAACGTGAATAGAATATTTTTACAAAATAAAATTTACTGTGGAGTAATTTAAGTTCTATTTAAGTTCTACTGATGCCCACAAGATATTATGGTTGCATGTACGCCTCGCATTTAGCAGTTTTTTTACGTTATTTAGAGGCTCTCGATAAGAGAGCCAAGCTTCCCCCCCCCCCACCACAAAAAAATCATTATTTTGGATCGCTAAAAATAAAATTCCTTTGAGAGTACAATATTCTATTTTTATATGAAAATTTTATATAAGGACCAGAGTCACAATATGAAGTTTTCCTCTCTCTCTCTCTCTCTCTCCCTCTCTCTCTCTCTCTCTCTCTCTCTCTCTTTATGTTCCTCCTTTAGAGGATTTTCATTGTTTTTCTATTTATTTGCGGTACGAGTTTTTTTTTCAGATTTCTCATAATTTTGTGATCTATTAGATCATTAAATACTCTGCATTTGTACAGTCACTAAATAAAGTCATTCGCTCTTCCGTAGTCATGTATTTTTTCTTGTCATTTCGAAGACTATTAATTTAAAAACACATTACTATCCAGATAGTTTGTAAGAACTTTCTCGTTTATTTGACCTTTTTTTAAGGATATGAGATTGCGTAGAGCATAGTTTTCAAAACTGGGAGACACACCTCCTTAGGAACGTATGGACAAGTATAAGATAAGATGCGAATATTAGCCAGGATTAACAAAATAAGTGTATTTGGAACTTATAAAATACGTAACTCATAGATACTTATTAACTGCTGTGCTGCTGATAATAGCATTTCCCATAGTAGCAAACACTACGGTTCAAAAGTATATCTGCTCCTTAAGGAGTGCATTTTCTAAACACAATGCCATCCCACATAGAAGATGGAATATGATCGCGCATGCGCATAGACTCTATGGGCATACCGATAATTATCTAAAATTCCAGAAAATATCGATTTCAGTTTAACGCAGCACAGCAGCGTTTTATTATGTGTTGACAAATGGATAGGTATTTGACTGGTGATAAGAGAATATCCTTTATATATCCTATATAAATACATTTATTATATAGCTTTCTGTCATTAGAGCTACGACTAAAAAGCAGTATCACTAAAAGAAAGTTTGGCATTGTAGTGCAAAATCTATAAGAAATTGTCGTTTATATGCCTTTTATTAGGGATAAGAGATCGCGTAGAGGTTTAAAGACATATTCTAAAATGTTGTGTTGGATAGATATTTTTTCTCTTTCGCTGGTGGTTTTCAAGGCCTGGCTACTGTATCTTAGCTATGGTTTATTTCAATTTCTTTATCTTTTTTCTATTTATGTTTTAGGAAAACATTTAAATCTCACAGAGCTTTATTCCTTTATTATACCTGTTTTCAAATTGTAATATTAAAAAATCCTGCTTGTCGGCATGGTAAATGTTAAATACGATGTTTTTTTCATTGACAAAGAGGCTGCATGAAGTATAACAAAATAGTGCAAAACTGTGAAAACGTATACCTCTTTTTTCTTCAGCTTGGCCTTTAACACCTCCGTCTGCAGTCTGTTCAATACCCATTGCTTTCATTTGATCATCCTGCTTTTGTTTTTGTTTCAGAAAAGCATTTGGGTCTGATAGAGCATCCATAAGACCTATGAAAAAAGTTATTCGTGAAGCAAAAGAAAATTTATAAGAAAACTAAATTCTAGTTATGCAGTATTTTAGTCTGTAAAAAATAGTTCAATCACAATAACGATTTTATTTTCAAAAAACAAACCGTAATAAACTCCGACTTTCGTTGCTGCTGTCAAAAATTCGACTTGAAGATTGATCTGAGCCATAGAGACATGAGCTATAGAGTGTTAATTGTTACCTTCCTTCCCAATGAGAATGATGATTTTTGACAATTCTCCCACCAGTAAATTCTCCTCGTGGGAGATTCTCTCTTTCCCGCAGACAACCCCCCTGGAATATTACCATATATTTCTCAGTACCAAATACCAAATGTAAACTACGGACAAATTATACAATTAGAAGGAAGTATATAATGCAGGCAATAGGGCTACCATACCTACATGCAAGTTAACCAGTGACTTTAAACGCATGAGCACCCCTTTAATATTTTTTTAGAGGACGTACTTCCACATTTACCATAAGCTAGAACATTAAGACCAAAAAATGCTTTATGCCAGAAAAATGTCATGCTTATACGGAAATTATTTACATTTCATGTGGATTTATAGTCCTTGAGGAAGATAGAAAGGGGATGATAGTCCGTTCTCTCTTTTATAGGAACTCATGCAAAGACAGAATATCTAACTGGAACTCAAAACGCGGCAAAATGCGAACCAAGTAAAGACTTCAATTTAGGAATGCCGTCTATTTGTGTTGCGAGAGCAACACTTTGGTTTTGTCCCGTTTTTTTTTGTTTTGTTTTTTCCTATGTGTCCGATCTCAGCTTATTCCTGGAAACTAGTAAGTGTCTAACCTTTGCGGTTTTTACGGAAAGTGTGGACCTCAGGCCGGATTGGTGAATATGATATTACGTTTTGGAAAGCTCCGCAAAACTCTTGCCTGGGGGCAAAAAGGATGATTTTTGCTTGTCCACGAGCCAGAGCCTATGGTGTGCGAAGTGAAGTGGATTTATATAGCCTATGTCAGAGAGGAGCATCTGAAGTTGTGCAGTCAAGCTTCGTTTCATCAATGCATGTTTCTGCTTTCGAGTGGAAAGCTCCGTTCTAGCAACAGGCAGCCACCACTTTCAAATTGAAGATGGACTAAAATCTATAAGTGTTAAATATATGCGGCAGTTACGCGGCCCCATAGCCAATATATCTTCTTTGAGTGACAAATAGAAAAATTTACAGAAGCAAAAATGTGGCATTTTCCCACGGGTCCGAAAGTGCTGCCATCTATTATTTCTATCCATTTCTGTTCGTGATTTCAGCTGAGTTTATCATTCGGTTTTTTGGACTTGGGATTGCGGTAGAGAAATGGTATCAGATGTGCCTAATACACATTAAAAGTTCTCTCAATGCTAAAGAAATTGGAGCTTATCCTTTGCTCCTTTCTAAGTGGTGACGTTAGAAAGTTGGCCTACGGCAAAAAAAAATCACCTTTTGAACTAAGACACATAGAATTTTTTTCGACGGCAATCGATAGCTCTTGATGAGCTGATCAAAGTAAATGTCATCCATTCTTTGGTACAAAAATTCCTTCATGAGATATACCAGTTTGAAATTTCAAGGGGTGTACAACTTCAGTAGTAAGATACACCCTGAAACGAAATCTAGGCCGATGAAAATTGTGAGACATATAGAGGACTTGTAAGCAACAGTTGGCTGTTAGATAATAATCACCTTAGGCAATGAGGGGTTAGCAACTTTTGCTAGTTGGTGTATCTATTATTTGTTTCCAGTGTATTTGATGGCAAACCAATTTGGTTCCAGTGGTAAGACATGTAGGGGACTTGTAAGTAATACTCTGCTGTATTCTGGAGAGGGACTTATAAGTAAGAATCGGTATACTTTGGGCGAGAAACAGCTGTTAGCTCATAATCATCTTCGGCAATGAGGGATTTACCACTTTTGTTGGTTGGTGTACCTATTATTTGTTTCTGGTGTATTTGATGGTTAAACCAATTTGGTTCCAGTGTAATAATCCATTGTAATAAATGTAAGTAATAATCGGCTGTTGGGCTATAATCATCTTCAACGATGAGGGGCTTGCAACTTTTGCTAGTTGGTATACCCATTTGTTTGTTTCCGGTGAACCTGATGTCTTTCACGGGAGAGGGACTTGTAAGTAAGAATCTGTTCACTTTGGGCTAGAAATTTGTGTAAATTGGTGCACATTTATTCGATCTCTTTAAATCTGACAGAATTAAGTGTTTACGCAACGGGTACAAACGATAACGTAAAACAATGAGGTGGTTTCGCAATAATTAGTGTCACCTATGCTATTTTAATCCTGAAAACTTACGGATAGCTTTATATTACCAACTAGATTATATAAGATATTGTTCCAAGTTTTTATCCGTCACGATGTCTACGATTGAAAAGGATAAAGTTCAACTCGCTGCAAAGTCAATTTAGTCCCTTCTTTCGATATTATTTTGTAGTTGTTGTTTTTTCAACGCTGAGGAATAACCTTTGGTCATGTGATAACTGATTGCGTTCTTGTTTGAATAACCGGTTTTAAAAACTTCAATAGGCTGACAACTTCATCATTTAACCGATAGTGAAGAAACAAGCACAAACGAGAATGTAAAACAATGAGATAGTTTCGTAATAATTAATAGAATGGTATTTTGATCCTGAAAAGTTAGGGATAGCTTTATAATACCAACTAGATTATATAAGATATTGTTCCGAGTTTTCATGCGTCACTGTCTACGATTGAAAAGGATAAAGTTCAACTGGCTGCAAAGTCAATTTAGTCCCTTCTTTCGATACTGTTTTGCTGTTGTTTTTTCAAAGCTGAGGAATAGCCTTTGATCATGTAATTACTGATCGATAGCGAAGAAACAAAACCAAAGTGTTGCTCTCGCAACACTTCAGGCGGCGAAGCCAGAAAAAGGTTGCCGCAACACTTCACGTTGCCCGGGCAACGTAGGTCTATTTCATATCCATCCCCCCCCCCTTTGATATAAATAATCTGATTCACCCACCCCAAGAGGTGAGTAGGAATCCCTAAGCTTCTAAGTAAAACCTTAAGAATATTTATTTACCTCCAAGTCCATCTGGCACATAAATTTTTAGCTCGACATTACAAAAGAGCATGGGAAGTGACATCGGAAAATTGGCTTCGGTTCTTAAGGAAATATGCCTGTAGCCAGCCTGAAGTCCATCTAGCGGTAAAATTCTTTGTCCCAGAAGCTTCCCGTTTTCGTCATAAACACCAAAGCGTAAAACTGCCAAGTCTGGTAAAACTACCTGAAATGCGGGCAATATCACGCATTAGTAGGAGCACTGCTTTCCACTAGGAAGCTCAGCACAATTTTCCTTCATTTTCGAGATAAAATACAAATGAAAAAAATACTTATTATGGCTTAAGCCTACAAATGGATATTTGTCAGAAGTCCGTTGCCTTTCGATGAAGGGGGATTACAAATTTCTGAAATAAATTAAGACCGACAGAATGAAAAAAAAATGAATGGACAGTTCATACTCTCCTCTATTATATATGATGTGATTGTTCTTGTCCTGCATTGGACCTCTAGAAATTTTTGGGTTTTCCTTCTTCAAAAGTTTCTTAAGAACATGTCATTTGGAATAAGAATCGATAAAAGAGACTATTTTTTCCGTTATCTTCCATCGGCTTACTATTTGACTGACTTTATCCCTTTTCGGATGTTTGCAATGTACTTAATTATTTCGTTACTTCATAATAAAATCACAAAAAACTTTGAAGAAGTATTAACACGTGGTATGCAGGACTAAATTTAAGAATATTCATTTTTAAATATACATTTTAATTGACTTAATCACAGATCAGAATGAATAGTGAAGATAGCCTTTCCATATCTGTATTATTTCCCATTACTAAATTTCCTATAGATGAATACTTTAATTTGGCTCCTATTCCATTCTTTACAAAAATTAAATAAAAAAAACAAGTTTTTTTAACTGAAAGTAAGGAGCGACATTAAAACTTAAAACGACCAGAAATTACTTCGTATATGAAAGAGGCTGCTTCCTCATCAACGCCCCGCTCTTTACGCTAGAGTTTGACTCTTTCTCTCAATTCTTCTTTTTACAACAGTAAAAAACTTTAGCGTAAAGAGCGGGGCGTTGATGAAGAAGCAGCCTCTTTCATATACGAAGTAATTTCTGGTCGTTTTAAGTATTAATGTCGCTCCTTACTTTCAGTTAAAAAAACTTGTTCTTTTTATTTAATTTCTGAACGTTTTTGAATCAATGCATGTTTTGATATTGGCTCTCCGCAGAGGAATAATTAAAACAAAATTTGCATTTTTTTTTTGGCTAAATGGCTTTCTCATAATTTTGATCAAATGATTTTGAGAAAAAAAGAGCGGGGGAGGAAGCCTAGTTGCCCTCCGATTTTTTGGTTAATTAAAAAGGCAACTAGAATTTTTAATTTTTTACGAATATTTTTATTAGTAAAAGATTTACGTAACTTATAAATTAGCTTACGTAAAGAACTTTTGTATTCTCATATTTTTATTACATATATGAGGGGGCTCGCCCCCTTGTCAGATCCTTGCTCTTTACACTAAAGCTTAAATTTTGTCCCAATTCATTAAGAATTACCCCAGAATCACAAAAGCCGTAGAATAAATAGTTGAAATTACTAAAAATACTTTAGCGTAAAGAGCGAGGTATTAGGAGGAGGTGAGCCCCTCAAATGTGTAATAATTTCTGTTTGTTTTAAGTTTTAATGCTGCTCCTTACTTCCAGCTGAAAGAACTTTTTCATATTTATTTTTTCATTGTTTTTTTTTTAAATAATGCTAGTAAATCCTGCGCTCCCTTCATGGAGATTTTCTTCCCCCATGACAAATTATCGATGGAAAGTTCCCCCAGCATATCCCCCTCTTCCCAACCCCTCCCCCAACCAAAAAAATCCTCCTGAAAACGCCTGTGCACTTCCCAATAACCATTGCTATATGTAAGCACTGGTCAAAGTTTGTAACTTGTGGCCCCTCCCACGGGGACTGTGGGGGAGTAAGTAATCCCCAAAGACATAGTTATAAGGTTCTTCGACTACGCTGAATAAAATGGCTATCTCAGAATTTTGATCCGTTGACTTTGGGAAAATATTTAGCGTGGGAGGGGGCCTAGGTGCCCTCCAATTTTTTTGGTCACTTAAAAAGGGCACTAGAACTTTTCATTTCAGTTAGAATGAGCCCTCTTGCAACATTCTAGGACAACTGGGTCGATACGATCACCCCTGGGAAAAAAAAAAACAAAAAAAACAAGAAAACAAAAAAACAAATAAACACGCATCCGTGATCTGCCTTCTGGCAAAAAATACAAAATTCCACATTTTTGTAGATAGGAGCTTGAAACTTCTATAGTAGGGTTCTCTGATACGCTGAATCTGATGATGTGATTTTCGTCAAGATTCTATGACTTCTAGGGGGCGTTTCGCCCTATTTTCTAAAATGACGCAAATTTTCTCAGGCTCGTAACTTTTGATGGGTAGGACTAATCTTGATGAAACTTATATATTCAAAATCAGCATTAAAATGCGATTCTTTTGATGTAGGTATTGGTATCAAAATTCCATTTTTTAGAGTTTTGGTTACTATTGAGCCGGGTCGCTCCTTACTACAGTTCGTTACCACGAACTGTTTGATATTGGCTTATTTTTTATATTTCTTGGAAAGTATTTTATTCTTTCTTTTGAATAGTGCACTTTTGAATTGTAAGAAAAAATGCTACTTCGGTACGTAGTTACAAAATTCTTAAATTTACCTTTCTAAAGAGGAACGGTTCTTCGTTATAAATAGGATTCAAACCGTTTGCTGGAATTAGCCTTGTCCTGAATTCTTTCCGAATTGTATCTGTAGGCAATCCATACATGTCCACTTCAACATAAGTCCCCACCTTGTTGCTGGATAAAAACTGACCTGCGATAACCTAGAAACAAATTTAAACCTCATATTAGTTAACAAATATATATTTTGTAACATATATATATATAAATTTAACATATACACGTAGCATATACGCTATATGTACTTTATATTTTTTAATAAGAAATATTAATATCAAATAAGAAATATCCTTCGCAGAGGTATCAGGTTTTGTAACAGATATCATGTTTGAACATAATTTCTTTTTTTAATATAACAAACATATTTATCGTTTATTTGTTATTTAAGTTTGTGTACACATATGCCGTGTAAACCCATGTTATTTGTTACATATACTGTATATGTAACAATAAAATGTGTTTACATGGTATATGTTTACACTAACTTTTGTAACAAATGAACAATAAATATGTTTGTTATATTAAAAAAAAAAAAATTATGTTCAAACATGATATCTGTTGTAAAACCTGATACCTCTGCGAAGGATATTTCTTATTTGAAAGTGATCTACACGCCAGCTGTAAATATAACTGGCCACATAAATGGTTTGCTTTTTAGGAGTTTCATTTTTTTTACATCAAAATCTTGTGAAAATAAAGAGCGGAGATACTAATGAGCTACCTAAATCTTGGCAACTTTTTTTATTTTCATATTGTATTTAATGAGTTATAAGTTACAACAATATAAGTTTCAACTTTTTGTTTGAGTTTTTTTTTAATTTCAGCTGTGATTTAAAAATTTTCTTGTCATGGACTATGGAAGATTGTTGAGAGCCTTTTAAGTTTCACTTCTATTTTTTAGGCTATTCTAGGAATATTTTTTTTTTTTTGCATGGGATTTTCGTTTTCAGTAAATGGCTAGTTGTTCAAAACTATAAAAAAAGAGCAAAAATATAATAAGTTGGTTAATTTGAGCTAGTTTTACAGACAGATGTTGCACAGGCTACAAAGCTGTAATTCTTGTTAGTTTTAATTGTCGGTTTCACTCTTTACTTTCATCTTAATTTTTTTTTCATTAACATTTAGTTGATTTTAGTTTTTTTAGTACGCAAAATTAACCTGAGAAAGACCTTTGTCTGACTAAGGCAGTGAAAAAAAAAACGAAATAAAAAAAGAAGAAAAAAACAATGAAATAAAGCCAGCACAAGTCTTTGTTAAAACCGGTAAATAGATATTCGTTTTATGCTTAACCTCTCTAAAAGTTTTTACCTCTAAACTTCTGCTGCTTTCTCTAGTTAAGAATGACGGGATTCGGTGTATTTGTCCCGGAACAGAAGCTTTCCTGAAAATTCCCCTCAATGAAAAATCACTCCCCTTGGAAACCTTATCCTAGAAAATTCTCCCTACTCAAAGTTCCTCATTCCCTGGAAAATTCTCCACATTTAGCAGCCAACAGGAAATGAAGACAAACAAAATGAAAACAAAAGAGCCTTGCAATAAATACAGAATGGGATATAATGGGGGAGGAGGAAAGGAACTATCTATAACCTTCCTTCATTTAGATTGGATTAAGAGTAAATAAGAGTGCTGTGTAACGATAACTCTCTTTTAATTGCCAAAAATTTATCAAAACTGATTTGCTTCATATTTCATATTATATGCAATGATGTATAAGTGTACATAATCTATTATGACGGAGAAAGGCTTTGTAATCACTTTGTAGTCAAGGGGGTAGGGCATATGCCTTAAAAAGCACATTTTAATGCCCTAGAATCGTAACTCTCATTGAGCATTCAGAAAATCCCCCCCCCCCATATTTTTGTGTATAAAATTGTGTACTTTACTAGGGTGAAGGGACAGCCTCCCCTGGCTACATCAAAGACCTTAATTAGAGGGGGGGTTAAAGTTAAGCTTTAGTCAAATTTAAGATGTTCTTCCTTTGAATCCTAACTTTGTACTAACGTTACAGCTCTTAAAAACAGGAGGAATTCATACAGAGTTCAGCAAGATTAACGCTAGAAATACAATAATGAATATTGCAACTCCGAAAATGTATGAGATTTAGCAAAGACGATAATCCTGCAATAAAATTCAAAGAAAAAATAAAGCACAGATTCCTACCTCAAATGAAATAGGAAACTGACTAGTAGAGGTGAGTCTTTGGAACTTCGCTTTATAACAATCGTAAAAATATTATAGTATTACCAAGAGCGTTGTCTACAATAATAGCATAATTACAGAACTACAATAATTAAAAAAAAATATAGAAAAAATCTACAGAACTAAATAACAGAACTAGAATCATTAAGGACAGCATAAAGTAATTATAACTTTAATTTATCAAAATTTGCCTTTTTAAAAGCAGAATTAAAGTAAAAACATATAGTAAAGTAAAAAAAAAAAACACGGCAAAAACAAAGCAAAAGGTTTATTATTATTATAAATAAGTTTATATATATATATATGTATTTTTAATTAATTGCTCATTAGTAGTACATGCAGGTTCTTGCCATTTTTATTGAAGAAGGACTTGAGGTTAGTATGATTACAAGCACTAAATTACCTGTACTTGACATTGAGCAGCAATCACACCGTCTACCGGGCTTTCAGCAAAAGGATCAAAGGCTTTGTCGGGTCGACGCATAAAATCTGGCTTCAAAAGATATCCACAATTCCCATTGTACTCAAATTTACCTTGATTTAACTGGAATGGTAAATCAGGTGTCTGGTAATTTAATGAGACCATTTGACATCCAGCGTTCCAAAACACCTGAAATAACAAAAGTCAGTTGAAATTGTCAAGCACTTCGTGATAACGAACTGTAACTAAGGAGCGACCCGGCTGAATAGTAACCGAAACTCTAAAAAACGGAATTTTGATAGCAGTAGATACATCAAAAGAATCGGATGTTTATGCTGATTTTAAAGATATAAGTTTCGTCAAGTTTAGTCCTATCCATCAAAAGTTACGAGCCTGTGAAAATTTGCCTTATTTTAGAAAAAAAAAGCGGAAACGCCCTTTAAAAGTCATAAAATCTCAATTAAAATCACACCGTCTTATTCACCGCATCAGAGAACCCTAATGTAGAGTTTTCAAGCTCATATGTGTAAAAATGTTGAATTCTGTATTTTTTGCCAGAAGAAGCATCACGAATGCGTGTTTCTTTGTCTTTTTTTTCACAGGGATGTTCTTATAGACCCAATGGTCCTATAATATCATGAGGGTACTCATTTAGAGAGAGAGAGAGAGAGAGAGAGAGAGAGAGAGAGAGACAGAGAGAAAGACAGAGGGCTAAAAGAGAGAAAAGTTACCTGAGGCATGTAATTTGATGAATCGGCCCGTGTACCCTTTGGATAAATACGACTCATCTGTCTTTTATTGTAATTGACAAATTCAATAGCTGATGTTTTCAGAAGGTTCAACCCCGCTGCTTCAGAGAAAGACGACATATTGTGATGGACATTCTTCTCTATAAAAGGATATGAACGGTTATCAGAAAACAAGGCTAATTCAATGTTCAATTATATGTGATATTGAGTACTGATCTTTATTTTAAATAAAACTAAGGTTACACTCATATTTTACGATAAACAGTAGATGCTTTATATAAGACGAATCCCCCTCAACTTCAACCTATACATACCCTTCTTTGGAAATCTATTACCACTACTAACAACTCACCGTAGCACCAAGCCGTCTGAGGCCGACTCAGCTACGGACACTCCTCCTCCATCCCAATCTATTCAAAGTTCTTTTTACACCCTCTTTACAACTTCCTAGGAAGTTCCAATTTCCTTTAAATCTTTCTTTCTTTAAATTATATTTGCTCAAGTTTCCTCCTTCGAAATCTACCTGTGTTGACAATTGTTGGATGGGGTAATAAGGGGGGAGGGAGATGGCAAATGAATGGCTGGAAACACGGCGGAAATTTAATTTGGCTATTTCAGGTTCGGAATTTTCGAATATACCATTTTACCCTATGATTCATCTGTTTGGAAGGACTTGATGACCTCTGTTTGCGAAATAAACACTTCCGTACATGTCTGTAGTTGGTAGAGGTAACTTTGGCAATAAATTTGTACTACTTATAAGTTATTTTACAGCCTAAAATATTTACTTATCGCAAATGTAAAGCTAAACAACTCTAAATTTAAGCAGAACTATAGAAGCAGCTAAGAAGGAGGCAAACACACAAAAGTCCAGTTGATCGTTATTTTCAGAAAAAAAAAATAATGCACATAAAGCTAAAAAAAAGATTATTAAGTAAAGAAAAAAGAAAACATACAAAACATCTAAGCTAAAAACCAGATAATTAGGTAAAGAAAAAAGAACATAAAAAATCACTGTGGGAATGCTATCTGTACTGCTACACAACTTACGCGATGCATGCTCGAAACTTTGAAATTTCACTGGTTGTGCATAGTTAATCATTGAAGATAGCCATGGATGCACATTAGTTGTTGATCCAGAATAATTTATTGGTGGTGCGTCACCACCCTCACCTGGAGGAACCTCACCAGGAGGTGCCTCACCTGGAGTCTCTTCCTGAATAATAAAATGAATTTAATGTAGCGTCAACAACACAAAATGCTGCAGCTAGTTGTTATTACCGTAAAGAAGCATAGAAATGAATTAGGTTTTTCATGCTCGAATAGTGTTCGTGTAACTAAGCCCCCGTTTAACTTGACTACGTTCAATGCTAATTATTCCAATGAACCCCCGTTCAACTAAAGCCCCACTTAAGATATTCTCCTTTCAAATCTACCCCCATTTAACTCGACGACTGTGCAATTCAGCCCCCGTGCAAGTCAGATGCCTTGAAACTCAATCCCCGTTGAATTCAATTCCGTATAAATCAATCCCCATGTAACTCAACCAACATTCAATTTGACCGTTGTGCTATTCAACCCTCATTTAATTCAACCCTATTAAACTCAACCCTCATGTAACTCAACCCCTCAGCCCGATTTAACTCACTTAAACCCAATTTAACTCAAACCTCTATTTAACACAACAATATTTAGTTCAACCGCTATTTGACTCAACATTCACTAAAATTGGCCAATGAATAAGTTTGAACTAGAATTGATTAGAATCTCAAAATTTGATCCTCGCTTTGCTTGTGGTTTCAACTTAAATTTCAATGCCCTAAACTTAAGCTGAGGCAAGATGTTTTAATAACTTTACAGGGCCTAATTTAAGTGACATCAAACTTTTTAAATTTTGTGTTAAAAGTTTTGGCGTTTTTTTTTATCCAAATTCCAATTAATTTGCTAGCTGAAAGATATACCATTCGATTTACCATCCAATGTTCATACCAAATAAAATAATAGCCACCGCATAATTACGTTTCGACTTTTTATTTATTCCCACCCAGCATTTTATGACAGCTTTCAATTATCTATCAGCTTTCAACCGCCTGTTTACGATGTTTCAGTGCCCTGTTAGTTCTAGAGAAATAAAAAAGCAAGAAGGGGGCTTATCAGTGTTTTCACCTCTTTCAAAATACCCATAAAGTTGTTTCCGCAATAACTTTTACTATTAAGATGCATCGAAATAATAGCTATCATTCCTGAATCAGCGCTAAGGGAAAAATTCTTTTTCCGACACTTTTTTTTGCTACTGCATTTTTAAGCTTCTGGTTATTATGGGCCGTGGTTTATTCTGCACTAGATTGCAGCTATTGCTGCTAATATAAAATTAAGTGTAACAGGGGTCTGGGCATGTACATTTTTGCTTATTTCAATCTATATGACACAACGATAAATAATTGTTTCTTATAGAAAGGGGGATAAGTTTTGCATTAAAACAGCATAAGGAAAACTTGCATAAGAATGAATCAGATGAATGAAGCCCATTTCATTCCACTCACCATTTGTGACTTTCGATAAAACGGGCTGAAGTACATTTTCTGGTTGTTAATTTAATGTTGATTTAATGATTCTAATGTTGATTTATTGTTGTATTATAGCGCTGATTTAATCTTCAAATGCAGTTGGGTTAAACGAGGGTTGAGTTGAATGAGGAGTTAGATGGTTACATTTAGGGTGTGTTTTGTTAAAACAAGGGTTGATTGGAATAGTGATTTAGTTGCATTTGGGGCTGAGCCAAACAGGTGTTAAATTGAACTGGGGTATAGTAAAATGATTTGAATTGGACCAGCATGAGTTAAAGGAGGTTTCAGTTACACATGAGCCTGCTAGAATACGTTTCTTATGCTAAAAAAGACATTTTTCATACAACTCGAACTATCCTGAACAGGACCCTACAGTCATATTTTTAATTAATAGCCATTTCAAATAGGTGAATTCTTCCGCGTCAAGTCAGGTTACACATACTCACCTTTTTTTTAAGTTTAACTGATCCTTATTTGTCGAGGATTTGAAGCTCTATTTCGCCATGCAGCCATGCAGTTTTGTGTCTATTTAATTATGCAATCAAGCAAATTATGTGTTAAGTATTGAAGTGTGCAGCTTTGATATTAAAGAAAAAGTTATTAATTGTAAATTAGACGTTATTTGATTATTTTGTGGAACATATTTTGAAAGGTCCAACAGCAACTATCAAGAATTATACCTATTAAAAGGTCGTTTCCGATACATTTAGCCATCAGAAACACCGGTTACACAGGTATTGTTTTCTATAAGTTTTCAGGGGAAGTATATCCTAATTTCATACTTTACACACTGGAAAGGATAACACTGGAAAACCAAAAACAAAAGTGGTAACTTTTTTCTATCCTTAATTTTCTATCTGTTGATAAATTATACAAAATAATTTAATTTAGCACATGTCAAGACTTCATTTTATTAAAGGAATTCAATCCTACCCATAGTATAGTTCAAAAAAATTCTTAAGCTCTTCATAGGCTTGGGAATCGGCTGGTTTTGTAGCACTATTGTCCTTTCTCAAAATATTATTTTAACTGGAAACGCGAATTTTCCCGATACCTCCGTCAAATTTTATGAAAAAAAAGCATTTTATTTTTATGTTTTTGTACCTATTATTTTAACTTAGTATGTATTTATCAATGGAATTCTAAAGAAATCATTCAGACATTCACAAATATAAGTAGAAACATGATAAAAACATGCAAAGTGCTGAAAATTATAATAACACTCAACCCTCTGCTGTAGTAAATCCTGAAAATTTGACTGGCTCAGCATAGTTGACCATAGAAGACAACCATGGATGAACTCGGTTTGTTCCTCCCTTATACTCGTACATTTGCAAAAATCGTTCTTCAAAGCTCAGTGATCTGGATTCTGTACTGTTAGGGTCACAAACATCCTGTAAGATCTGTAGAAGCTCAGGTTTTTGTATACTTAAAGAAATCTTAAAATCTATACAGCAGGCTCAAGAGCATTATCCTACTTTATATAGTCGGTAAGTGTCCTTAACACACAGCCAATCATTAATCTGGAAGCACTTAAGTGATGCTATACAACAAGTAACGGATGCATACATTTCACTGGAAGACTTTAACAGTTAGTGTGAGCAGGTTTTCAGATGAGCAGAGGAGGGTACAAATTTTTTCTTCTTTTCTATACCTAAAGTTTTTGAAGGCAAGCGGAATTTTTCATTACAGATATTCCACAGAGTCAGTAGGTTTCGTTCAAAGGTAAGGAATTTTATACATAATTTGGTAAGGACATCCTTTTTTGGGGGAATCGAATTGAAGAAATTTTTGGGGAAAGGCAGTTAAGAGACTTAAGATCTCGTGTTTTGGAAAGTAGGCAAAGTGTTTTTTCTCCAGTCAACACTTACTATTGCATGCTATTTTTTATACCTGTCGTCAGACTGCCTTGTTGGGTAGTATTTAATAAAAGACAATGCATATTTTGTAATTACTCAAGATAATTCGAACATTAAGAAATGTTCAAATAGACTGTAACGACTTGAAACCTTTATTAAGATGCAAATAAAACCTTGGTATTGCAATCAAGGCTTTGCTCATTCAAAAATTCTTGTTCAATCTCTTTTTACTAGCTCTTTTATAGGTCAGGCACGCACCTACAGAGAAGAGACCTTCAGGAAGATTTTCGCAGCACCAAGTTGGATAATTCAATGAACCTGAATTTATGTACGCTGTTTCAAAGATGAGAATATTTTTTCCAGAAGACTTTTCATCTTCTTATAATCTAAACCTCTTTAATCGTTTTTTTTTTCGTATATCTAAAATTCTTAGATTTTATCCGTTTTGTTCATTATCCCTCGATTAGCCTATGTATCTTAATACTAAACATAGGTTATTAGCAGTAGATGCTAAGCCACGTGCATGCAGGGATGTCATATGTGAAATTAAGGATGGGAATCCCCTGTTCCACCTACCAATCTTGCCTTTGGTAAGATCGTAACTACGATGGTAGCTTTTAGCTACCGTCAACTTTAAATAAACTCAATCTCGGTAGATATTGCAGCTGGTAAAAAAAAACTACCAGTCGATCAATGAAATCGCGGTTTGAAGGCAAGTTATACATTTATCCCCAGTGCTCCTCAGCCCTGAAGCTTCATCTAAATTCATTCATCTGAACACTTACCCCTCTGCTGTTCAAGTTAAAGATATAACCAATGGGAAGGTTGGAAAGGATCAATCCAGATGAATCAACCCTTACGATCAAGAACGAGCCCTAAATTTCTTAGCTCTGAAATAATGGGTGATATTCAAGTGACGGACTAGTATAGTAATAAGCATAAGTTTTTTCTTATTATATGCACTCTGAGCATTTACTTGAATAGAATTAACCGTAGCCTAAAATGTTTGTCCATCTGTTAAGTAAGTTTTAATTTCAACGTTTGATGCTTCTTGTTTTAGAAAACATTCATGTTTAGTAAAATGGATAGAATTCATGCCCAATCAAACTTCCTTCTTGTTTTTTCTTTTTTTGTGTGTTTACTCCACAGTTTAATGTATTTTGTGGGTTATAAATAAATTATTATTTAGAATTCATGCCAAATCAAACTTCCGAATGGTCGTTAACTTCCAATGATATTTAACTAATAACTAAACTTAGCTAGTGCTAATTTAAGCCATTCAGTTTTTCGTAGAAATTTTCAGCCAATCAGATAATTCTACGAAAAATCTGGCTACCTCAATTTAGCACGGCATTAGTAAAATGTCATTATGGATGGGTATTAAGCCAAATGTTAATTTTCCCTTTTATTACTACACATATTTTTTTTAGCATTGGAGACAGCTTAGCAGAGGTTTTTGCCGTAAATGATTTTCCTTATTCTATGGGTAAATCATCCAAGTTTTTTTCCTCTTTTTATTTTCTTTAAATTTTCTTTCCTCGCATTTTCATTAAAAGAATTTAATTTTAGACTCGAGGATCTATATGGATGTTGAAGCGCAATGTGAAGGTTGAAGAAGTGGTAAACCATTTTAACCTATTTAAACACAGGGCTTACATGAGGTGATATCTATTGCTCCTAAAGTAGGGTTGAAAAGAACTCCAAATATTGACAATGTTGAACTATATTGACAACTTGGCCTGTACTAGACTATTTGACGTTATTGACAATTTTGGACTAAATAATTTTTATGTGGTTCAGACCCCTCCCCTTTCCATTTATAGAGTCTTTAGTATACCCACTCTCCTAAATTTTAACTGTTTCAATCTCTGAAGTACTTAGTTTCAAATGGACTTAATATTTCGATCAAAGTAATTGACAGAACTAAATCATTGCTTTTGCAATATTTATAAGTAGTTTGACTTGCAGCCAGCTAAGATTCAAGAAGTATTTTTCACTGTAAAATGCAAAGGCTGGAAATTTGGAACGTTTAAAACTTTTATATAATGACTATTATCATCTATTTTTCAATTACCTCAAAAGCAGATGTCAATAGGAAACCATCTACCAGTAAGCACTATAGCCTCCCTGAAACACTGACAATAATTTACCAACACTTTTTGGTATATATATCACTAAAAAATACAATCCAACTAAAATGATAGCCAACCGACAACAGGAACACCAAACAAACAATAAACATTACGAAAGTGGAAAATAAATTACAATTTGCGGAATAAACATTTGAGAACACCTGAGCTATATGAACTGAAAACCATGATGTTTTTTCGTCTGAACTATTTATTTTGTAATAGCACAGTTCGCATCACCAATAGCTTTCTCGGCGATAAATTTACTGCTCTTTACAGTACTTAGATTTGACTTGCCCTTACCTTTTTCTCTTCTGGAGGAGGGGCGGCGGGAGCATCTGCATCTTCCTTTTCTTCATCTTCGATTACAAACTGACCCTGTCTAAACAGTTCAAGTTCAATTTTTTCTACTTCAGGTTTGAGTCTTTTATTCTTGATTAGAATCTTCCTCTTCAACGCACTTGGGGGCGGAAGTGGCTGTCCAGGTTCGAGCTGTAAAAAACGTGAAGTTTACTTGAAATAATAAATAAAAATGTGAAGTTTACTTGACATAATAAATAAAAAAACGTGAAGTTTACTTGACATAATAAATAAAAGAACGTGAAGTTTACTTGACCTAATAAATAAAAAATGTGAAGTTTACTTGACATAATAAATACAAAAATGTGAAGTTTACTTGACATAATAAATAAAAAAACGTGAAGTTAACTTGACATAATAAATAAAAAAATGTGAAGTTTACTTGACATAATAAATAAAAAAGTGAAGTTTACAAGATATAATAAATAAAAAAACGTGAGGTAACTTGACATAATAAATAAAAAACGTGAAGTTTTCTTGTCATAATAAATAAAAAAACGTGAGGTTTACTTCAATTAAATAGTAAAACTACAGGCAATTTGAAAGGCCAAACAATCGGTTCAAACAAATAAATCCCTAAAGCTTATAAATATTTACGGACAAGTAGTCAATCACCTAATTTTTTGTCTCAAGAGCCAGTCTAAGAAAACTGATCACATTGAATTTAAATATTCTACCGACAAATTTTGACCATTTATATCCAAACCTCACTAGATAGACCTCATTCATTCTGCACCAAGCTAGCGCAATTGAGGGAAAAGACAATATGTTTTATAGATTACTCATACTTGAGAAACATTATCCATTTATTTTACCCCTATGTGACTAACCTGGAAATGAGCAAAGTAAGCTATTTAGCATAATAAAGCTTACTTTTAAAAATGCATGAGCTAACTACTCAAGCAACCGATAGCAACTACTAAACCCTTATTACTACAGACAAATATTCGAAGAATCATCAGTTTTAGGAACTGTCGATGTTAAAAAAATCACTTATGGCAAAGCAAAGCAAAGCGAAGCACCGATATTTTTGGGAAAAATATCAATATGGTAAGTTTCTGTAAAAAAAGGTACTTGCGTATTATACAGAATATACCCAAAAAGTTTTTTATGGTTGGTCATTGTATGCCATTTTTCTTTCTCATTCAGTTATTATCAGCTGATTCTTTCATGAAACGAACTACGATGCAGGTATGCTTTGATTAAATATTTGTTTATAGAGGTGGTTAAGTTAGGTATTTAGTATAATGCGTTCTGGACGGCCTGCTTTCCATAATTCTTTGTTGTGGTTACCATAAATTTTTTTTTTAAAACGTTATATTTTCATTGTACTTTAGTATGTTTCGGTATGATTAACCTAACTTCAATTCTAGGGTTTGTTTTGGATAATAAATAAATAAAAAAAAAACACTCGACAAATAATATTCTTATATGTAAGGAGGAGTTTAAAACTAAAAAGCAAAATTAGTAGGCTTCCTGGAAAAGTAGACCCGTGTTTATACACTGTATTTATAGTATTTTATGACTGCAGGGCTTGAATTATCAGCGTAGAAAAATTACTTTATAAGAGAAAGAAATAAAGTTCATATTCAAATTCCTTTAATCATAATTGAAAATAAAATTACAATTCAGCAAAAAAAACGCAAACAATGGCAACATTTACTCACTTTTGCGACCTATGCGTACTTTTTTTTTAAGAATTTCGCTTTTAAATTGCGGAAAAATGGAATCAGACCTTCCTGTCATTTTTCAATTAAGAAAGCAATTATTGCCGTATGCAAGATATTTACTTAAAAGAAGTTTAAATTGAGCGAAAATACACGTCTCGCACTTGAACAACCTTTTAAAAGAAACTATTGAAGCAGTCGAAAAATGTACTTTTAGCATCGAATAACAGCACCAACAGATCGTAAATGCAAAAACAATAAATCTCAGGGATAAATAATAGCCGAAAAAAAATAATAACTATTAATAATGATAACTATTAGGAAAACTGTTCACTAAATCCCAGATAAATTGAGAAAATATATCTTGAATAACAGAAAAAAATGAATAATAACAGAATGAATAATAATCTTGAATAACAGAGTAACAGAAATAACAATTCGTAGACCAAAACAAAAAACAGGACTTACAGGAAAGTCGGGTAGAGGTTCTTTGAGTAGAAGGTCTCCAAATATTTCATCACAGTATTTTGCCAATTTATGTTGTTGAGCTTTGCAACAATGATTTTCAAACGAAAGAATAACTGGATAATCACTTGTTACAAATGCACAATCTCGAATGGCAATGATGGCGTCCTGAAAACAACTGAATATAGCGTATAGTATTACCAGAAAAAAGGTACATGCGTTGGAATCTATTTGGGAACGGAAACATTTTGGGAAGGAGCATAGGCTAGGATCTAAAACAAAAAACTTGGTGGTTACATGTGAAAATACAATATATTGGAATAAAATTTTAAATGGCAAGATTTTGGGAAGGGGAGTAACACATTCCTCAGTATCTCCCGCTCCATGCCACCAAAGAAGTACCGAAGCTATAATAATAATTAATCGTTAATGAGAAATGTCAATCATTAAAAAAAAGCAGTGATGTCAATTCGCGGGAGGGTGTTGCAGAAGAATTCATGTGATGTCTCTATATTTTTGGTTTCTTCTCTTCTTATACATTTTGAATAAAAACATTTAGGGTGTTATTTGCATTAAAAACTGTCCTTTTGGACATTTCATGGGAAAAAAAAAATTAAAAAACGACTAATTCATGCACCCCGTAATTCTGAAAAATAAATTTAACTCCCTCTAATCATGAACTGATGTCATTGAATGAAAGATCCAAAGCAATAATATAAATACCATTTCCCTTGGAAGAATTATCAGCGAGTAAAGAAGACAAATTCTTATGCGCATGCTGACAACCCAACCCATGCCGAAAACCAAATTGGTTCTCACCCTCATTAATATTTTTAGTAAAAAAAGGTAGAAGGATATACTCAAAAACCTAGCCAATATTACAAGAGATGGTAATAGTTCGATAGCAGGAACAACCAGTCGGTGACTTTCCCCTTTTTAAAATTGACGAAACAGTGCCACACAGAAAACTCTCAGGTATGCTTGAAGTATATAGACACATTTGAAAAAGAAGCTGAAAGTGAGATATCCAGAGAAATTATAGAAATAAAAAAAAGAAAATATTATCTATGGGGGTATTAGTATTAATAGGGATGAAGGGAATTTTAAGATAAATTCAATTTTTAATAGTTTAATTAAAGACCAGTTAAAAACTTCACGAGTATTGATTTACATAATTGCCCTGAAACAAGTAATAACCTTGTGAACGAAAGTCAAAGCAAGGTCAATGCTGTGAAAAGTCAACGGACTGCAGCTAAACTAGCAAATGAATAAATCCATTCAGTTTATAATTCATAAATTTGTTTCTTTAACCTGTAAGATTCTCTTTGGACCTGGGGTTGGGTGACCTCCTTTTGTTTTGTTTATGTAAATATAACTTTCGCTTTTAATAGATTCCCATTTATACGTCGATTGTTGCAGAGGAAAGAAACCCATGGTTTCATTATAAACATTTGCTTTGTTTTAGTCTAAAGTTACTACCATCAGTGCTGGGAGTTTTGCTTATAATGTGAGTTGTTCTTATTAATTTATTGTTTATATATTTTTTTGGTTGTGTTTTAGTTGTCTTGTTTTTTTGCGTGTGTTATATCTTTAAAAAATTCTTCTTTTTTGTCCTTTGTAATTTTGTTTTTCCGTTGAGAAACGCTCCCGGACGCGGGGCCAAAATATTCGGAGTATTTTTTCTTAGTTAAAGTATAGTGTTGTTTTTATATTTTATTTTTTGTTCACTGCTTTGTCGAAATTAAAACCCGTTTTCTCTTTTCTTAATGTTTCGAGAAATAAAAGGGGGGGGGGTACAATTAATCGGCATATGCAACTTAGAAATACCATCCTTAACTATTGAATCCGATTTTAAACTTTTCAAAGCATCAATTACAGAAGAAAAAGATATGGGCACTATATGGCGTTGCGAAAGCGTTGTAATTAAGAGGGGAGTAAGAAGGCGAGTATATATATAGAATACACTGAATAGTTAATCACCGAAAAAAATGAAGAATAATATTTATATCAAGCTGAAGGTGGAAGGCAATTACTTGTCATAGTATCATCATTTAACTTGTCAGAATTGATCACTATTCGCTAATCTTCCCTATTCACAGAGAAGTCCATACCGCGGTAACGTGCCAACCTCAGATAATGTTTATTTGGTTTATTTTTACGTTTGAGATCAGCCAAACACCAAAAACTCAGCCGACCACATTCGTTCCATATCTGGAGCCATAGTTTTGTTTTATTTTTTATTGACTTTAAACAAGGGTCCATTGACCAGATAGGTTTTTGTGTTCTTTTACGAATACGGTGCCGAGGTACGGCAGCTTCTTCTGCCTTTTTCATACACATCACAAGTTGGTTATAATAACAGTCAATATCAGCTTTACCATTCGTAGGTACCTGGCGCTGAAGAAGATGATGTGGAACACGTATCTTTAACTTGTATTATTTAGCTTGTCAGAATTGATCACTATTCGCTAATCTTCCCTATTCACAGAGAAGTCCATACCGCGGTAACGTGCCAACCTCAGATAATGTTTATTTGGTTTATTTTTACGTTTGAGACCAGCCAAACACCAAAAACTCAGCCGACCAAATTCATTCCATATCTGGAGCCATAGTTTTGCTTTATATTTTAGTGACTTTTAACAAGGGTCCATTGACCAGATAGGTTTTAGTGTTCTTTAAGGAATACGCTGCCGAGGTACGGCAGTTTCTTTTTTCTTTTTCATACAGATCACAAGTTGGTTATAATAACAGTCAATATCGGCTTTACCATTCGTAGGTACCTGGCGCTGAAGAAGATGATGTGGAACACGTATCTTTAACTTGTATTATTTAGCTTGTCAGAATTGATCACTATTCGCTAATCTTCCCTATTCACAGAGAAGTCCATACCGCGGTAACGTGCCAACCTCAGATAATGTTTATTTGGTTTATTTTTACGTTTGAGACCAGCCAAACACCAAAAACTCAGCCAACCACATTCATTCCATATCTGGAGCCATAGTTTTGTTTTATTTTTTATTGACTTTAAACAAGGGTCCATTGACCAGATAGGTTTTTGTGTTCTTTTACGAATACGGTTCCGAGGTACAGCAGCTTCTTCTGCCTTTTTCATACACATCACAAGTTGGTTATAATAACAGTCAACATCAGCTTTACCCTTCGTAGGTACCTGGCGCTGAAAAAGATGATGTGGAACACGTATGGTAGAAAGAAGGGTTTTCAAGGTAGATATGTAGTGTGGTATATTTGCTTTGCTCCAGTTGCTTTTTTCAAACCACTTCAACTTTTCTCGTGAGCAATTGGTTTCTGATAGGTCAATATCCATTGTAAATGTCGCTGAAATTGACATGTGGTCAGCATCTTCCTCGTTAACATGAACAGAAGCAGAAGAAGAGATAATACCAGGCGAGCAAACAATACGGTTAATATCACTCGTACTTCCATAACGATGAACATATGACAATTTGTGGGATTTGGGCACAACGTGGTGCGATGGAAGACACTCAAAAAGTAAATCACTTCTCACAGAAGATCGATTAATATAATTATTAAGGTTTCCAAATATTATATACTGTAGAGAGTTTGACAGTGCCTGTTTCACAAGATTCAAGCCTTTACAAATTTAGTCAAGGATCTCATCGAGTATCCTTCATATGGGAGATAAGAGTTTATAAATACAATACTGCCGACACACACAGCCAAAAAAAAATTATTCGGAGTAGAAGAGTGCTGGGGAGGGTAGATCAATGTCCTGTTTAAAGACACAGGCTAGTCCATCTGAAGGGGAACCGCCAGTAACTTTTGCTGGACTCAGGAACTTAGTATGATACTGCTCTCGACGCAAAAAAATTCAAACTTGAAGCAGTAAGAAGATGCTCACGGAGATATACCAAATCATAGGAACCTTACGACTTATCAATAATAGAATCCTTATCGTTGGTGTCATTTATATTAAATGAAATAACTGAGACTGATAATATACTCATGTTTGAAAGGTGGAGTCGCACTTTATCAGATTCTTAATAATAGGGCAGGAAAAGCTATAGGAAGGATGTTTCTGGCTGCAGTTTGGATTGGCAATGCATGGCTCATCTTTTGTTGATATGCGCGGCCCTCCACAACGAACGCATTCTGGGAGAACTCTGGGACAGGAGTTATGCAGATGGTCTAGTGATCGGCATTTAAAACAGAATTTGGGTAGGTCCTTAAACTCGCAAACATGAGAATTTTCATAGCCCACCTTGAGGCCAAGCTTGAAAAACGTAGATTGAGCGGAAGAATCCAAAAATTCGAGTCTCACAGACTTAAATAGGCCCAATCTTTTACCATCTTTGATACCGTGTTGGCTTCCGAGTACCGCAATATAAAAATCTATAGGAATATTACTTGATATACCAAAAAACCGCTTGGAATCCACTTTTGTTGCACTACCGGAGCTGGTATTCTGGATTGACGAGCAGAAGTGCTCCGTAGCAAACTTGTCCATATTGATGTACCACTTGTCATTGATGGGCTTTACACTACGCACTAGTTCATGTCCAGTAATCTGGTCTATAGCAGCTTTTCACTTAAGGCGATTCTCCGAGGTTTGAAGCCAATGCTATTTTCCTATAGCAGTGTAATGCGTATTAACAACAGACACGAGCAGATTCTTTGATGAAAAAATTACTGTGGCTTCATTGAAAGCTTTGACATGAATAGGCCGAACAAATTTGCATTTTTTTTCTTTAGAGCTTCATAAAAAATTAATTAGTGGGGACACCTCTAATTTTTAAAAGTAGCAATAAAATTACTTTTAGAAGACGTAGAGAATTGTAAAGTAGCCTCTCCATTTGCCACAAGATTTCAAAAATTTTAGCCGTGAATTTTTTTTTTTATTATCATCAGTTTCCTTTAAAATTTGCCATTTAAGATATTCTTCCTTTACTGTTTAAAAGGGTTTTACTAATCATATAGTCTTGATTTTTGTGTCGTTTTGTAGATCTTATACCGACAAATAATCCCAAAGATTGTTAATTTTGTAGTTATAACAGATGATTTTTAGCAATAATTCTTAGTATTCAAGATTTCCTCCTTTCTCATTGGCTTAAGCACTCCTTGAGGGGTTTGCCAGAATGTCATTAAGAATGTTGACATCTCCTTAGCATTAAGACCAGATTTAAAAGGAAGCTGAAAACATGTATAATTGGCAACAACACCTTGAGGCAATATCATTTTAACACCATACGAATTGGAATTTGTTAGGTTACAAAGCAGATAACAGTTTGGCTTTACAAGTAAAGAAACACCGATTGTAGCCCTATAAAATGTATGAACATTATTTTTAAAAAGAATATTATTCTTAAAAACACATCATTTTAAACATTATTGGCCTTTAAAAGTAAAGAAACACTGATTGTAGACCTATAAAATGTATGAACATTTTTTTTAAAAAAGAACATTATTCTTAAAAACACATTATTTTAAACATTATTGGCCTTTAAAAGTAAAGAAACACTGATTGTAGGCCTATAAAATGTATGAACATTATTTTCAAAAAGAACATTATTCTTAAAAACACATTATTTTAAACAATATTGGCCTTTAAAAGTAAAGAAACATCGATTGTAGGCCTATAAAATGTATGAATATTATTTTTAAAAAGAACGTTATTCTTTAAAACACATTATTTTAGACATTATTGGCTCTTAAAAGTAAAGAAACGCCGATTGTAGGCCTATAAAATATACGAACATTATTTTTTTAAATCTAAAGTTGTAGGATATTCGTCCATTTTAGTTCCACGGGATCTCATTTTATTCCTAATAGTGCCGTATCTTAGAATATTTTGGTTTTTCCCCGTCATCTCATATAGTTGATGATTTATAAGCTCGTTCATAAATGACTGATTACCCCGGTTTGGAACCGGGGTAATCATATACTTTGCTTTACGGAGTAATGCATATACTTATTAAATTAATGTCATTTAAAGTGATATGCTCCTGAAGGTACATAATAAACATTAGGCACCCTTGCCCTGGGGTCATAAATACAGGTAAGGGAGGAAGGAAACCCCTTAGGAGTATTTAATAAATTTTTGAAACTACTTATATTTATATACTATTCATCAAAAACAAGAGCTAAGAGCTCAAACGGCACTTGTGACAAGGTCAAGAAGAGCCAAGAGCTCATATGATATGAGCTCTAGCAAAATTCTAAGAATCAATAGATTGCTTTAAAAGGAAAATCAGAGGCTTAATGCTGGTCGGGATTTAAAATAAGAGCTTTGAGATACAAGGTACTTCTAAATATCAGAATTCATTCAGATCCGATCGCCCACTCGTAAGTTAAAAATACCTCAATTTTTCAAATTTTTCCTCTCCCTTCAGCCCTCAAGATGGTCGAATCGGGGAAAACAACTGTAACAAGTCAATTAGTGCAGCTACCTGACATGCCTACCAATTTTTATCGTCCTAGCACGTCCAGAAGCACTAAACTCACCAAAACACTGAACCACACCACCTAACTCCCCCAAAGAAAACGGATCCAGTCCAGTTACGTCAATTACGTATCTACGCCGTTTATAAGCGTTTTCCAAGATTTCCAGTTTCCCCCTCCAATTCCCCCTCAATGTCAAAAGATCTGGTCGGGATTTGAAAGAAGAGCTCTGAGACCTGAGTTTCTTCTAATTATAAAATTTTATTAAGGTCTGGTCATCCATTCTTAAGTTAAAAAAACCTCAATTTTTCTAATTTTCCCAAATTAACAACTTCTAGCTCCCTCAAAGAGAACGGATCCGTACCAGTAATGCCGGTCCCCCCTCCTAATGACACTGAATCTGGTAGGGATTTAAAATGAGAGATCTGAGTTTCGAGGTCCTTCTAAATATGAAATTTCATAAAGGTACGATCACTCTTTCATAAGTTAAAATACCTAATTTTTTCTATTTTTTAGCATTAACCCTCCCTCCCCAACTCCCCCAAACAGAACAGATCTGTTCCAGTTATGTCAATCCCGTTTCTAGGACTTGTACTTAGTTTTACCACCAAGTTTCATCCCGACCCCTGTACTCTAAGCATTTTCCAAGATTTTAGGCCCCCCCCCAACTTCCTCTTCACCGGATCCGGTCGGGATTTAAAATAAGAGCTCTGAGACGTGATATCCTTCCAAATATCAAATTTCTATAAGATCCAATCTCTCCTTCGTCACTCGAAAATACCTTTTTTTTTAATTTTTCAGAATTAACAATCCTCCTCCCAACTCCCCCGAAGAGAGCAGATCCGTTCCAGTTATGTCAATTTCATATCTAGGACTTACGATTATTTTTACCACCAGGTTTCATCCCGATCCCTCCACTCTAAGCCTTTTCCATGATTTTAGGTTCCCCCTCCCATCTCTCCCCCAATGTCACCGAATCCGGTCGGAATTTAAAATAAGAGCTATGAGATACGATATCCTTCCAAACATCAAATTTCATCGGGGTCTGATGACTCTTTCCTAAGTTAAAAATACCTCATTTTTTCTATTTTTCAGAATTAACCCCCCAACTCCCCCAAAGAGAGCGGATCCGTTCTAGTTATGTCAATTGCGTATCTATGACTTTTGCTTACTTTTCCCATCAGGTTTCATCCTGATCTCTCGACTCTAAGCGTTTTCCAAGATTTTAGGTTCCCCCCTCAATTCCCCCAATATCACCGGATTCAGTTGGGATTTGAAATAAGAGCTCTGAGACGCAACATTTTTCCAAACATCAAATTTCGTTAAGATCCCGTCACCCGTTCGTCAGTTAAAAATATTTCATTTTTCTATTAACCGAAATTTTTCTGAAATATTACCGGCCCCCGAAAAAATATTATTTTTCCGAATTAACCAGCCCCTACCCCCTCCAGATGGTCAGATCTGGAAAATGACTATTTCCAATTTAATCTGGTCCGCTCCCTGATACGCCTGCCAAATTTAGCTGTCCTAGCTTACCTGGAAGTGCCTAAAGTAGCAACTAAATCTCAACGTAATTAGAGTTTACTTATCAACATGGTTTGGACTTCGACAGAATGCTGAAATTTTTCAAATAGAATTTACTTACTAATATTTATATGCTATTCACCAACACTAATAGTTAACCTATAATAGTCTACTATTCAAACAACCCTAATAGGTTAAGGTTAACAATACTGCTACTAATACATTATGACCCCTAAACAATCTCTATACTATTCGCATGTCAATGAAAAATCCACTTTCAATATTCACTTTCAGTGTCGGACCAAGTAATTTTCTCACATCCACTGTCTTCTGGCTCCAAAGTCCGTTTCATTCCGCGATTTGCTGCAGCCCGGACTAAGGCAGGCTCTCTAAGTGGCATGTTCCTAATCAATCGCGAGTCTAATATCTCCGGAAGTAAACAATCGCTCCAAAACTCCTGAAGCTTTGGTAATATGGACAAAAAATATTCTTTTGATCTCGGAATAGTTAAAATTTCCACATCATGCTCATGGTGATATACCACCAAGTGACATTCTTCATGATTGGTGATTTCTAGCTGACCTTGAATTTGAGCATAGTATTTGTGATTTTTCTTTAACTCCAATTTTGAATTGTGTGACCATAGGAAAAAATTCTTTACCAATCCTTTTTGGGATGCCACTTCCCTTATGGTCATTCCTCTGGGAATATTATGGACAGTCTTCACTTCAACTGGTGTGCCGTTTTCTAAGCGACCATCAAGAGAAGCTCCAAGAAACTGGATATTTGGATGAATGAGTAGTCCCATTTGATCTCCTTTTATTAATGATACTCCCTCTCTCTGCTCGTACGCCGTCAGTGCAATAGCCTCCAGTTGAATTCCCCTAAGCATTGGAATAGATTTGAAATTAGAATTAATTCGGATATTCTTGACTATGGGTGCGGTTGGAGTATTTTTTTTGCGAGAAGCTATTCTATGAAAATAAGTGGCAGTAATCCTTTTGCTCCTCTCAAATATCCAGTTATCATTTTGCCCCATTGTGTTTACGTAGATCTCCTGCAGTTTGGCTCCATCCAGATTCATATTTTTTGCAACATAATCAGCTTTTGCGATTTCAAATTCCTCTGGATTCATATCAGGCTTGTTGCAATTTGGTCCGTAATTTTGATCGCCTTTAGGCAAACTCCGATTCTCTTTCTTTTTGGCCATATATCTCCCACCCATGGTTGCGTAATATCTTTTCTGATTTGTTTTTGTCCGTTTCCGAAGATTAGAAGTTTTCACCGTGTATTCTTTTGTTATTTTGCAAGGACTGTAGCCAAATGTTTTTTTCCATGTAGAAGATTGCCATTTCGGGCCCAAGGAGTAGGATAGGCTTGCTCCACTTATCCTAGCATGGTATGACCATCGTTTCGAGCGGCTTATTTGTTTTCCGCCTACGAATTTCACTGCAACAGACATATAATTCTCGGCAAGATTGGTCGTTGCATCGTTTCTTAATAAGTCCGCTTTTTTACAAATATTTTCCACGCCAGCTTTTACATCCTCCAAAATAGTTTTCGGAAGGTTATTATAGCGGTTCTCCACAGTTTCTAAGACCCCATTCTTTTTGGCACAGCCACAATCACACTCTTTATGATTACCAAACACATGCTCTGGGCCTCTTCGTAAGAGTTGTCTTAGATTTTCGGCAGACCCACCATCAGCCGAGTTCTTTTTTATTGCACCTCGTAGATTTTTGGTTAGCTTTAGAATTATGTCATTTGAAAGAAATTTGCTGTGCATCCCTTTTTTTGTCTTCACAACATTATGGAGGTATTTTGTATAGTTCTTGGTCACGTGATTGGCACATTCTTCTTTTTGGATATATGATCCGTATGAAACACTTTGTCTTAGCTTGTAAAAAACACTAGAATCGCCGTCTCCGATGTATTGTAAATACTGAAGGTTATGCATGGCTTCACTTTGGCGAAAACCTTCAACAAGAATGTCGGTTTCCGTGCTCTTCGAGGGACCATTGTAGTTCATAAAGCAAACATGATCTTTCACTTTCTGGTTTGCCTTCTTTGAGCTGAAGCAGAGGTAACAATATTTATTTCTTATTCCTACATATAATAATTTTTTCGTAAAGGCATCAATGATTACCCCAACACAACCTTTTGCAGTATAATCGTGTCCTTTGCTGCGTTTATTCCAGCCACCATCACAGATGACCTTAGTCCAGAAAAAATCGTTGATAAACCTGTCCTCATGAATGGCTAATTTCAAGGATTCACGACCATTTTCTTCTAAGACATCTGATAGTGCATCCATCCATGCGTTACCAACTAAGCGTTCTAAATTCATAAACGTTTTCGGATTCATATTTTTATTCCCAATACACTTAATAATTCGTTCAAAGATGCGTAGCCTCCTCCGGTCCCCATGATACCCCATACAGCTTTCACGTTCACGTTGCCTCGTAAATTGCTGATCTTCTCTTTTTTGTTACCTAATATCTGTTCACTGAAATTTGTTAGGTATTCTTTTACAGTAGTGAGGGGGGCTTCCGGCTCACCTTCTACTCGCTTTTTCCAGCCACAGTCTTGGCAGATAACGACGAGCTTTGTTTGGAGTCCAGTGTTTTTAATTTCTTTCACGCAAAGCTTTGATTTCCCGTCCTTGCAATTGAACTGATGTTTTATTGCTTCTATAAACTCACTAAGCAGATGACGCAAGTTGACTATACAATTTACATCTGGAATTCCAGACAAATCGATTCCAAAGTGTTCTCCTGGCGAACCAAAATCGCAAGAGCTACCAGATGGCGCATTTTTACTAACCGTAGAATCATCTATAATAGTTAAAGCCGGATTCGGAGTTTCGGAAAGCCTGGAACAATTTGGAGACACTGGAAATTTTTCTTGTTCTGGTAAACTTTCTTGTTCGGGCAAGTTTTTCTTCCTGAAAAAAAAAACAAGAGCTAAGAGCTCATATGGCACTTATGACGAGGTCGGAAGAACCAAGAGCTCATATGGTATGAGCTCTAGCAAAATTCTAAGAATCAATGGATTGATTGAAAAGGAAAATCAGATAATTAATGCCGGTCGGGGTTTAAAATAAGAGCTCTAAGACACCAGGTCCTTCTAAATATCAAATTTCCTTAAGATCTGATCACCCACTGGTAAGTTAAACATACCTCATTTTTTTAATTTTTCCTCTCCCTTCAGCCCCCCTCAGATGGTCAAATCGGGGAAAACGACTTTATCAAGTCAGTTTGTGCAGGTCCCTGACATGCCTGCCAATCTTTATTGTCCTAGCACGTCCAGAAGCACCGAAATCGCCAAAGCACTAGACCCCCCTAACTCCCCCAAAGAGAGCGGATCCAGTCCGGTTACGTCAATCACGTATCTACGATATTTGTTTATTCTACCCACCAAGTTTCATCCCGATCTCTTCACTCTAATCATTTTCCAAGATTTTCGGTTTCCCCATCCAACTCCGCCTACTGTCACCGGATCTGGTCGGTATTCGTAATAAGAGTGCTGAAGCACAAGATCCTTCTAAATATCAAGTTTCATTAAGATCTGATCACCAGTTCATAAATTACAAATACCTCATATTTCTAATTTTTCAGAATTACCCCCCCCCCCAACTCTCCCAAAGAGTGAGGATCCGGTCCAGTTATGTCAGTCACGTATCTTGGATGTGTGCTTATTCTTCCCACCAAATTTCATCGTGACCTTTCCACTCTAAGCGTTTCCAAGATTTCCGGTCCCCCCCACAATTCCTCCCAATGAAACTGGATTCAGCCAGATCTAAAATAAAAGATCTGAGTTGCAAGATCCTTCTAAATATGAGATTTCATTAAGATTCGATCACTCCTTCGTAACTTAAAAATACCTCATTTTTTCGAATTAACCGTCCAATGACCCAATGACCCAATGACCCAAATTCATTGAACAAAGAAGGTATTGAACTGATAATCAGCCAGGTTTATGATTCAATCACGCTCAAGTTTAATCCAAAGTTTGCAAAATCGAGCAGGCTCTTGTTAGTCTGAGATTTCAAATTGAAAATTTGGAG